>NC_091186.1:6308643-6428643 GCF_040958095.1 Procambarus clarkii
CAAGCCATGCCCTCTTGTGATGTTAGCACAAGCCATGCCCTCTTGTGATGTTAGCACAAGCCATGCCCTCTTGTGATGTTAGCACAAGCCATGCCCTCTTGTGATGTTAGCACAAGCCATGCCCTCTTGTGATGTTAGCACAAGCCATGCCCTCTTGTGATGTTAGCACAAGCCATGCCCTCTTCTGTGTTAGCACAAGCCATGCCCTCTTGTGATGTTAGCACAAGCCATGCCCTCTTGTGATGTTAGCACAAGCCATGCCCTCTTGTGATGTTAGCACAAGCCATGCCCTCTTGTGATGTTAGCACAAGCCATGCCCTCTTGTGATGTTAGCACAAGCCATGCCCTCTTGTGATGTTAGCACAAGCCATGCCCTCTTGTGATGTTAGCACAAGCCATGCCCTCTGTGATGTTAGCACAAGCCATGCCTCTTCTGATGTTAGCACAAGCCATGCCCTCTTGTGATGTTAGCACAAGCCATGCCCTCTTGTGATGTTAGCACAAGCCATGCCCTCTTGTGATGTTAGCACAAGCCATGCCCTCTTGTGATGTTAGCACAAGCCATGCCCTCTTGTGTTAGCACAAGCCATGCCCTCTTGTGATGTTAGCACAAGCCATGCCCTCTTGTGATGTTAGCACAAGCCATGCCCTCTTGTGATGTTAGCACAAGCCATGCCCTCTTCTGATGTTAGCACAAGCCATGCCCTCTTGTGATGTTAGCACAAGCCATGCCCTCTTGATGTTAGCACAAGCCATGCCCTCTTGTGATGTTAGCACAAGCCATGCCCTCTTGTGATGTTAGCACAAGCCATGCCCTCTTGTGATGTTAGCACAAGCCATGCCCTCTTGTGATGTTAGCACAAGCCATGCCCTCTTGTGATGTTAGCACAAGCCATGCCCTCTTGTGATGTTAGCACAAGCCATGCCCTCTTGTGATGTAGCACAAGCCATGCCCTCTTGTGATGTTAGCACAAGCCATGCCCTCTTGTGATGTTAGCACAAGCCATGCCCTCTTGTGATGTTAGCACAAGCCATGCCCTCTTCTGATGTTAGCACAAGCCATGCCCTCTTGTGATGTTAGCACAAGCCATGCCCTCTTGTGATGTTAGCACAAGCCATGCCCTCTTGTGATGTTAGCACAAGCCATGCCCTCTTGTGATGTTAGCACAAGCCATGCCCTCTTGTGATGTTAGCACAAGCCATGCCCTCTTGTGATGTTAGCACAAGCCATGCCCTCTTGATGTTAGCACAAGCCATGCCCTCTTGTGATGTTAGCACAAGCCATGCCCTCTTCTGATGTTAGCACAAGCCATGCCCTCTTGTGATGTTAGCACAAGCCATGCCCTCTTGTGATGTTAGCACAAGCCATGCCCTCTTGTGATGTTAGCACAAGCCATGCCCTCTTGTGATGTTAGCACAAGCCATGCCCTCTTCTGATGTTAGCACAAGCCATGCCCTCTTCTGATGTTAGCACAAGCCATGCCCTCTTCTGATGTTAGCACAAGCCATGCCCTCTTGTGATGTTAGCACAAGCCATGCCCTCTTGTGATGTTAGCACAAGCCATGCCCTCTTGTGATGTTAGCACAAGCCATGCCCTCTTGTGATGTTAGCACAAGCCATGCCCTCTTGTGATGTTAGCACAAGCCATGCCCTCTTCTGATGTTAGCACAAGCCATGCCCTCTTGTGATGTTAGCACAAGCCATGCCCTCTTGTGATGTTAGCACAAGCCATGCCCTCTTGTGATGTTAGCACAAGCCATGCCCTCTTGTGATGTTAGCACAAGCCATGCCTCTTGTGATGTTAGCACAAGCCATGCCCTCTTGTGATGTTAGCACAAGCCATGCCCTCTGTGATGTTAGCACAAGCCATGCCTCTTGTGATGTTAGCACAAGCCATGCCCTCTGTGATGTTAGCACAAGCCATGCCCTCTTGTGATGTAAGCACAAGCCATGCCCTCTTGTGATGTTAGCACAAGCCATGCCCTCTTGTGATGTTAGCACAAGCCATGCCCTCTTCTGATGTTAGCACAAGCCATGCCCTCTTGTGATGTTAGCACAAGCCATGCCCTCTTGTGATGTTAGCACAAGCCATGCCCTCTTGTGATGTTAGCACAAGCCATGCCCTCTTGTGATGTTAGCACAAGCCATGCCCTCTTGTGATGTTAGCACAAGCCATGCCCTCTTGTGATGTTAGCACAAGCCATGCCCTCTTGTGATGTTAGCACAAGCCATGCCCTCTTGTGATGTTAGCACAAGCCATGCCCTCTGTGATGTTAGCACAAGCCATGCCCTCTTTGATGTAAGCACAAGCCATGCCCTCTTGTGATGTTAGCACAAGCCATGCCCTCTTTTGATGTTAGCACAAGCCATGCCCTCTTGTGATGTTAGCACAAGCCATGCCCTCTTGTGATGTTAGCACAAGCCATGCCCTCTTGTGATGTTAGCACAAGCCATGCCCTCTTGTGATGTTAGCACAAGCCATGCCCTCTTGTGATGTTAGCACAAGCCATGCCCTCTTGTGATGTTAGCACAAGCCATGCCCTCTTGATGTAGCACAAGCCATGCCCTCTTGTGATGTTAGCACAAGCCATGCCCTCTTGTGATGTTAGCACAAGCCATGCCCTCTTGTGATGTTAGCACAAGCCATGCCCTCTTGTGATGTTAGCACAAGCCATGCCCTCTTGTGATGTTAGCACAAGCCATGCCCTCTTGATGTTAGCACAAGCCATGCCCTCTTGTGATGTTAGCACAAGCCATGCCCTCTTGTGATGTTAGCACAAGCCATGCCCTCTGATGTTAGCACAAGCCATGCCCTCTTGTGATGTTAGCACAAGCCATGCCCTCTTGTGATGTTAGCACAAGCCATGCCCTCTTGTGATGTTAGCACAAGCCATGCCCTCTTGTGATGTTAGCACAAGCCATGCCCTCTTGATGTTAGCACAAGCCATGCCCTCTTGTGATGTTAGCACAAGCCATGCCCTCTTGATGTTAGCACAAGCCATGCCCTCTTGTGATGTTAGCACAAGCCATGCCCCCTCTGATGTTAGCACAAGCCATGCCTCTTGTGATGTTAGCACAAGCCATGCCCTCTTGTGATGTTAGCACAAGCCATGCCCTCTTGTGATGTTAGCACAAGCCATGCCCTCTTGTGATGTTAGCACAAGCCATGCCCTCTTGTGATGTTAGCACAAGCCATGCCCTCTTGTGATGTTAGCACAAGCCATGCCCTCTTGTGATGTTAGCACAAGCCATGCCCTCTTGTGATGTTAGCACAAGCCATGCCCTCTTCTGATGTAAGCACAAGCCATGCCCTCTTGTGATGTTAGCACAAGCCATGCCCTCTTGTGATGTTAGCACAAGCCATGCCCTCTTGTGATGTTAGCACAAGCCATGCCCTCTTGTGATGTTAGCACAAGCCATGCCCTCTTGTGATGTTAGCACAAGCCATGCCCTCTGATGTTAGCACAAGCCATGCCCTCTTGTGATGTTAGCACAAGCCATGCCCTCTTGTGATGTTAGCACAAGCCATGCCCTCTTGATGTTAGCACAAGCCATGCCCTCTTGTGATGTTAGCACAAGCCATGCCCTCTTGTGATGTTAGCACAAGCCATGCCCTCTTGTGATGTTAGCACAAGCCATGCCCTCTTGATGTAGCACAAGCCATGCCCTCTTGTGATGTTAGCACAAGCCATGCCCTCTTGTGATGTTAGCACAAGCCATGCCCTCTTGTGATGTAGCACAAGCCATGCCCTCTTGTGATGTTAGCACAAGCCATGCCCTCTTGTGATGTTAGCACAAGCCATGCCCTCTTGTGATGTTAGCACAAGCCATGCCCTCTTGTGATGTTAGCACAAGCCATGCCCTCTTGTGATGTTAGCACAAGCCATGCCCTCTTGTGATGTTAGCACAAGCCATGCCCTCTGATGTTAGCACAAGCCATGCCCTCTTGTGATGTTAGCACAAGCCATGCCCTCTTGTGATGTTAGCACAAGCCATGCCCTCTTGTGATGTTAGCACAAGCCATGCCCTCTTGTGATGTTAGCACAAGCCATGCCCTCTTGTGATGTTAGCACAAGCCATGCCCTCTTGTGATGTTAGCACAAGCCATGCCCTCTTGTGATGTTAGCACAAGCCATGCCTCTTCTTGATGTTAGCACAAGCCATGCCCTCTTGTGATGTTAGCACAAGCCATGCCCTCTTGTGATGTTAGCACAAGCCATGCCCTCTTGTGATGTTAGCACAAGCCATGCCCTCTTGTGATGTTAGCACAAGCCATGCCCTCTTGTGATGTTAGCACAAGCCATGCCCTCTTCTGATGTTAGCACAAGCCATGCCCTCTTGTGATGTTAGCACAAGCCATGCCCTCTTGTGATGTTAGCACAAGCCATGCCCTCTTGTGATGTTAGCACAAGCCATGCCCTCTTGTGATGTTAGCACAAGCCATGCCCTCTTGTGATGTTAGCACAAGCCATGCCCTCTTGTGATGTTAGCACAAGCCATGCCCTCTTGTGATGTTAGCACAAGCCATGCTCTCTTGTGATGTTAGCACAAGCCATGCCCTTTATGTTAGCACAAGCCATGCCCTCTTGTGATGTTAGCACAAGCCATGCCCTCTTGTGATGTTAGCACAAGCCATGCCCTCTTGTGTTAGCACAAGCCATGCCCTCTTGATGTAGCACAAGCCATGCCCTCTTGTGATGTTAGCACAAGCCATGCCCTCTTGTGATGTTAGCACAAGCCATGCCCTCTTGTGATGTTAGCACAAGCCATGCCCTCTTGTGATGTTAGCACAAGCCATGCTCTCTTGTGATGTTAGCACAAGCCATGCCCTCTTGTGATGTTAGCACAAGCCATGCCCTCTTGTGATGTTAGCACAAGCCATGCCCTCTTTGATGTTAGCACAAGCCATGCCCTCTTCTGATGTTAGCACAAGCCATGCCCTCTTGTGATGTTAGCACAAGCCATGCTCTCTTGTGATGTTAGCACAAGCCATGCCCTCTTGTGATGTTAGCACAAGCCATGCCCTCTTGTGATGTTAGCACAAGCCATGCCCTCTTGTGATGTTAGCACAAGCCATGCCCTCTTGTGATGTTAGCACAAGCCATGCCCTCTTGTGATGTAGCACAAGCCATGCCCTCTTGTGATGTTAGCACAAGCCATGCCCTCTTGTGATGTTAGCACAAGCCATGCCCTCTTGATGTTAGCACAAGCCATGCCCTCTTGTGATGTTAGCACAAGCCATGCCCTCTTGTGATGTTAGCACAAGCCATGCCCCTTCTGATGTAGCACAAGCCATGCCCTCTTGTGATGTTAGCACAAGCCATGCCCTCTTTGATGTTAGCACAAGCCATGCCCTCTTGTGATGTTAGCACAAGCCATGCCCTCTTGTGATGTTAGCACAAGCCATGCCTCTTGTGATGTTAGCACAAGCCATGCCCTCTTGTGATGTTAGCACAAGCCATGCCCTCTTGTGATGTTAGCACAAGCCATGCCCTCTTGTGATGTTAGCACAAGCCATGCCCTCTTGTGATGTTAGCACAAGCCATGCCCTCTTGTGATGTTAGCACAAGCCATGCCCTCTTGTGATGTTAGCACAAGCCATGCCCTCTTGTGATGTTAGCACAAGCCATGCCCTCTTCTGATGTTAGCACAAGCCATGCCCTCTTGTGATGTTAGCACAAGCCATGCCCTCTTCTGATGTTAGCACAAGCCATGCCCTCTTGTGATGTAAGCACAAGCCATGCCCTCTTGTGATGTTAGCACAAGCCATGCCCTCTTGTGATGTTAGCACAAGCCATGCCCTCTTGTGATGTTAGCACAAGCCATGCCCTCTTGTGATGTTAGCACAAGCCATGCCCTCTTGTGATGTTAGCACAAGCCATGCCCTCTTGTGATGTTAGCACAAGCCATGCCCTCTTGTGATGTCACAAGCCATGCCCTCTTGTGATGTTAGCACAAGCCATGCCCTCTTGTGATGTTAGCACAAGCCATGCCCTCTTGTGATGTTAGCACAAGCCATGCCCTCTTGTGATGTTAGCACAAGCCATGCCCTCTTGTGATGTTAGCACAAGCCATGCCCTCTTGTGATGTAAGCACAAGCCATGCCCTCTTGTGATGTTAGCACAAGCCATGCCCTCTTGTGATGTTAGCACAAGCCATGCCCTCTACTGATGTAAGCACAAGCCATGCCCTCTTGTGATGTTAGCACAAGCCATGCCCTCTTGTGATGTTAGCACAAGCCATGCCTCTTGTGATGTTAGCACAAGCCATGCCCTCTTGTGATGTTAGCACAAGCCATGCCCTCTTGTGATGTTAGCACAAGCCATGCCCTCTTGTGTGTTAGCACAAGCCATGCCCTCTTGTGATGTTAGCACAAGCCATGCCCTCTTGTGATGTTAGCACAAGCCATGCCCTCTTGTGATGTTAGCACAAGCCATGCCCTCTTGTGATGTTAGCACAAGCCATGCCCTCTTGTGATGTTAGCACAAGCCATGCCCTCTTGTGATGTTAGCACAAGCCATGCCCTCTTGTGATGTTAGCACAAGCCATGCCCTCTTGTGATGTTAGCACAAGCCATGCCCTCTTGTGATGTTAGCACAAGCCATGCCCTCTTGTGATGTTAGCACAAGCCATGCCCTCTTGTGATGTTAGCACAAGCCATGCCCTCTTGTGATGTTAGCACAAGCCATGCCTCTTGTGATGTTAGCACAAGCCATGCCCTCTTGTGATGTTAGCACAAGCCATGCCCTCTTGTGATGTTAGCACAAGCCATGCCCTCTTCTGATGTTAGCACAAGCCATGCCCTCTTGTGATGTTAGCACAAGCCATGCCCTCTTGTGATGTTAGCACAAGCCATGCCCTCTTGTGATGTTAGCACAAGCCATGCCCTCTTGTGATGTTAGCACAAGCCATGCCCTCTTGTGATGTTAGCACAAGCCATGCCCTCTTGATGTTAGCACAAGCCATGCCCTCTTGTGATGTTAGCACAAGCCATGCCCTCTTGTGATGTTAGCACAAGCCATGCCCTCTTGTGATGTAGCACAAGCCATGCCCTCTTGTGATGTTAGCACAAGCCATGCCTCTTGTGATGTTAGCACAAGCCATGCCCTCTTGTGATGTTAGCACAAGCCATGCCCTCTTGTGATGTTAGCACAAGCCATGCCCTCTTGTGATGTTAGCACAAGCCATGCCCTCTTGTGATGTTAGCACAAGCCATGCCCTCTCTGATGTTAGCACAAGCCATGCCCTCTTGTGATGTTAGCACAAGCCATGCCCTCTTGTGATGTTAGCACAAGCCATGCCCTCTTGTGATGTTAGCACAAGCCATGCCCTCTTGTGATGTTAGCACAAGCCATGCCCTCTTGTGATGTTAGCACAAGCCATGCCCTCTTGTGATGTTAGCACAAGCCATGCCCTCTTCTGATGTTAGCACAAGCCATGCCCTCTTGTGATGTTAGCACAAGCCATGCCCTCTTGTGATGTTAGCACAAGCCATGCCCTCTTGTGATGTTAGCACAAGCCATGCCCTCTTGTGATGTTAGCACAAGCCATGCCCTCTTGTGATGTTAGCACAAGCCATGCCCTCTTGTGATGTTAGCACAAGCCATGCCCTCTTGTGATGTTAGCACAAGCCATGCCCTCTTGTGATGTTAGCACAAGCCATGCCCTCTTGTGATGTTAGCACAAGCCATGCCTCTTGTGATGTTAGCACAAGCCATGCCCTCTTGTGATGTTAGCACAAGCCATGCCCTCTTGTGATGTTAGCACAAGCCATGCCCTCTTGTGATGTTAGCACAAGCCATGCCCTCTTGTGATGTTAGCACAAGCCATGCCCTCTGTGATGTTAGCACAAGCCATGCCCTCTTGTGATGTTAGCACAAGCCATGCCCTCTTGTGATGTTAGCACAAGCCATGCCCTCTTGTGATGTAAGCACAAGCCATGCCCTCTTGTGATGTTAGCACAAGCCATGCCCTCTTGTGATGTTAGCACAAGCCATGCCCTCTTGTGATGTTAGCACAAGCCATGCCCTCTTGTGATGTTAGCACAAGCCATGCCCTCTTGTGATGTTAGCACAAGCCATGCCCTCTTCTGATGTTAGCACAAGCCATGCTCTCTTGTGATGTTAGCACAAGCCATGCCCTCTTGTGATGTTAGCACAAGCCATGCCCTCTTGTGATGTTAGCACAAGCCATGCCCTCTTGTGATGTTAGCACAAGCCATGCCCTCTTGTGATGTTAGCACAAGCCATGCCCTCTTGTGATGTTAGCACAAGCCATGCCCTCTTGTGATGTTAGCACAAGCCATGCCCTCTTGTGATGTTAGCACAAGCCATGCCCTCTTGTGATGTTAGCACAAGCCATGCCCTCTTGTGATGTTAGCACAAGCCATGCCCTCTTGTGATGTTAGCACAAGCCATGCCCTCTTGTGATGTTAGCACAAGCCATGCCCTCTTGTGATGTTAGCACAAGCCATGCCCTCTTGTGATGTTAGCACAAGCCATGCCCTCTTGTGATGTTAGCACAAGCCATGCCCTCTTGATGTTAGCACAAGCCATGCCCTCTTGTGATGTTAGCACAAGCCATGCCCTCTTGTGATGTTAGCACAAGCCATGCCCTCTTGTGATGTTAGCACAAGCCATGCCCTCTTGATGTAGCACAAGCCATGCCCTCTTGTGATGTTAGCACAAGCCATGCCCTCTTCTGATGTTAGCACAAGCCATGCCCTCTTGTGATGTTAGCACAAGCCATGCCCTCTTGTGATGTTAGCACAAGCCATGCCCTCTTGTGATGTAGCACAAGCCATGCCCTCTTGTGTTAGCACAAGCCATGCCCTCTTGTGATGTTAGCACAAGCCATGCCCTCTTGTGATGTTAGCACAAGCCATGCCCTCTTGATGTTAGCACAAGCCATGCCCTCTTGTGATGTTAGCACAAGCCATGCCCTCTTGTGATGTTAGCACAAGCCATGCCCTCTTGTGATGTTAGCACAAGCCATGCCCTCTTGTGATGTTAGCACAAGCCATGCCCTCTTGTGATGTTAGCACAAGCCATGCCCTCTTGTGATGTTAGCACAAGCCATGCCCTCTTGTGATGTTAGCACAAGCCATGCCCTCTTCTGATGTTAGCACAAGCCATGCCCTCTTGTGATGTTAGCACAAGCCATGCCCTCTTGTGATGTTAGCACAAGCCATGCCCTCTTGTGATGTAGCACAAGCCATGCCCTCTTGTGATGTTAGCACAAGCCATGCCCTCTTGTGATGTTAGCACAAGCCATGCCCTCTTGTGATGTTAGCACAAGCCATGCCCTCTTCTGATGTTAGCACAAGCCATGCCCTCTTGTGATGTTAGCACAAGCCATGCCCTCTTGTGATGTTAGCACAAGCCATGCCCTCTTGTGATGTTAGCACAAGCCATGCCCTCTTGTGATGTTAGCACAAGCCATGCCCTCTTGTGATGTTAGCACAAGCCATGCCCTCTTGTGATGTTAGCACAAGCCATGCCCTCTTGTGATGTTAGCACAAGCCATGCCCTCTTGTGATGTTAGCACAAGCCATGCCCTCTTTGATGTTAGCACAAGCCATGCCCTCTTGTGATGTTAGCACAAGCCATGCCCTCTTGTGATGTTAGCACAAGCCATGCCCTCTTGATGTTAGCACAAGCCATGCCCTCTTGTGATGTTAGCACAAGCCATGCCCTCTTGTGATGTTAGCACAAGCCATGCCCTCTTGTGATGTTAGCACAAGCCATGCCCTCTTGTGATGTTAGCACAAGCCATGCCCTCTTGTGATGTTAGCACAAGCCATGCCCTCTTGTGATGTTAGCACAAGCCATGCCCTCTTGTGATGTTAGCACAAGCCATGCCCTCTTGTGATGTTAGCACAAGCCATGCCCTCTTGTGATGTTAGCACAAGCCATGCCCTCTTGTGATGTTAGCACAAGCCATGCCCTCTTGTGATGTTAGCACAAGCCATGCCCTCTTGTGATGTTAGCACAAGCCATGCCCTCTTGTGATGTTAGCACAAGCCATGCCCTCTTGTGATGTTAGCACAAGCCATGCCTCTTGTGATGTTAGCACAAGCCATGCCCTCTTGTGATGTTAGCACAAGCCATGCCCTCTTGTGATGTTAGCACAAGCCATGCCCTCTTGTGATGTTAGCACAAGCCATGCCCTCTTGTGATGTTAGCACAAGCCATGCCCTCTTGTGATGTAAGCACAAGCCATGCCCTCTTGTGATGTTAGCACAAGCCATGCCCTCTTGTGATGTTAGCACAAGCCATGCCCTCTTCTGATGTAAGCACAAGCCATGCCCTCTTGTGATGTTAGCACAAGCCATGCCCTCTTGTGATGTTAGCACAAGCCATGCCCTCTTGTGATGTTAGCACAAGCCATGCCCTCTTGTGATGTTAGCACAAGCCATGCCCTCTTGTGATGTTAGCACAAGCCATGCCCTCTTGTGATGTTAGCACAAGCCATGCCCTCTTGTGATGTTAGCACAAGCCATGCCCTCTTGTGATGTTAGCACAAGCCATGCCCTCTTGTGATGTTAGCACAAGCCATGCCCTCTTGTGATGTTAGCACAAGCCATGCCCTCTTGTGATGTTAGCACAAGCCATGCCCTCTTGTGATGTTAGCACAAGCCATGCCCTCTTGTGATGTTAGCACAAGCCATGCCCTCTTGTGATGTTAGCACAAGCCATGCCCTCTTGTGATGTTAGCACAAGCCATGCCCTCTTGTGATGTTAGCACAAGCCATGCCCTCTTGTGATGTTAGCACAAGCCATGCCCTCTTGTGATGTTAGCACAAGCCATGCCCTCTTGTGATGTTAGCACAAGCCATGCCCTCTTGTGATGTTAGCACAAGCCATGCCCTCTTGTGATGTTAGCACAAGCCATGCCCTCTTGTGATGTTAGCACAAGCCATGCCCTCTCTGATGTTAGCACAAGCCATGCCCTCTTGTGATGTTAGCACAAGCCATGCCCTCTTCTGATGTTAGCACAAGCCATGCCCTCTTGTGATGTTAGCACAAGCCATGCCCTCTTTGTGATGTTAGCACAAGCCATGCCCTCTTGTGATGTTAGCACAAGCCATGCCCTCTTGTGATGTTAGCACAAGCCATGCCCTCTTGTGATGTTAGCACAAGCCATGCCCTCTTGTGATGTTAGCACAAGCCATGCCCTCTTGTGATGTTAGCACAAGCCATGCCCTCTTGTGATGTTAGCACAAGCCATGCCCTCTTGATGTTAGCACAAGCCATGCCCTCTTGTGATGTTAGCACAAGCCATGCCCTCTTGTGATGTTAGCACAAGCCATGCCCTCTTGTGATGTTAGCACAAGCCATGCCCTCTTGTGATGTTAGCACAAGCCATGCCCTCTTGTGATGTTAGCACAAGCCATGCCCTCTTGTGATGTTAGCACAAGCCATGCCCTCTTGTGATGTTAGCACAAGCCATGCCCTCTTGATGTTAGCACAAGCCATGCCCTCTTGTGATGTTAGCACAAGCCATGCCCTCTTGTGATGTTAGCACAAGCCATGCCCTCTTGTGATGTTAGCACAAGCCATGCCCTCTTGTGATGTTAGCACAAGCCATGCCCTCTTGTGATGTTAGCACAAGCCATGCCCTCTTGTGATGTTAGCACAAGCCATGCCCTCTTGTGATGTTAGCACAAGCCATGCCCTCTTCTGATGTTAGCACAAGCCATGCCCTCTTGTGATGTTAGCACAAGCCATGCCCTCTTGTGATGTTAGCACAAGCCATGCCCTTGTGATGTTAGCACAAGCCATGCCCTCTTGATGTTAGCACAAGCCATGCCCTCTTGTGATGTTAGCACAAGCCATGCCCTCTTGTGATGTTAGCACAAGCCATGCCCTCTTGTGATGTTAGCACAAGCCATGCCCTCTTGTGATGTTAGCACAAGCCATGCCCTCTTGTGATGTTAGCACAAGCCATGCCCTCTTGTGATGTTAGCACAAGCCATGCCCTCTTGTGATGTTAGCACAAGCCATGCCCTCTTGTGATGTTAGCACAAGCCATGCCCTCTTCTGATGTTAGCACAAGCCATGCCCTCTTGTGATGTTAGCACAAGCCATGCCCTCTTGTGATGTTAGCACAAGCCATGCCCTCTTGTGATGTTAGCACAAGCCATGCCCTCTTGTGATGTTAGCACAAGCCATGCCCTCTTGTGATGTTAGCACAAGCCATGCCCTCTTGTGATGTTAGCACAAGCCATGCCCTCTTGTGATGTTAGCACAAGCCATGCCCTCTTGTGATGTTAGCACAAGCCATGCCCTCTTGATGTTAGCACAAGCCATGCCCTCTTGTGATGTTAGCACAAGCCATGCCCTCTTGTGATGTTAGCACAAGCCATGCCCTCTTGTGATGTTAGCACAAGCCATGCCTCTTGTGATGTTAGCACAAGCCATGCCCTCTTGTGATGTTAGCACAAGCCATGCCCTCTTGTGATGTTAGCACAAGCCATGCCCTCTTGTGATGTTAGCACAAGCCATGCCCTCTTGTGATGTTAGCACAAGCCATGCCCTCTTGTGATGTTAGCACAAGCCATGCCCTCTTGTGATGTTAGCACAAGCCATGCCCTCTTGTGATGTTAGCACAAGCCATGCCCTCTTGTGATGTTAGCACAAGCCATGCCCTCTTGTGATGTTAGCACAAGCCATGCCTCTTGTGATGTTAGCACAAGCCATGCCCTCTTCTGATGTTAGCACAAGCCATGCCTCTTGTGATGTTAGCACAAGCCATGCCCTCTTCTGATGTTAGCACAAGCCATGCCCTTTTGATGTTAGCACAAGCCATGCCCTCTTGTGATGTTAGCACAAGCCATGCCCTCTGTGATGTTAGCACAAGCCATGCCTCTTGTGATGTTAGCACAAGCCATGCCCTCTTGTGATGTTAGCACAAGCCATGCCCTCTTGTGATGTTAGCACAAGCCATGCCCTCTTGTGATGTTAGCACAAGCCATGCCCTCTTGTGATGTTAGCACAAGCCATGCCCTCTTGTGATGTTAGCACAAGCCATGCCCTCTTGTGATGTTAGCACAAGCCATGCTCTCTTGTGATGTTAGCACAAGCCATGCCCTCTTGTGATGTTAGCACAAGCCATGCCCTCTTGTGATGTAAGCACAAGCCATGCCCTCTTGTGATGTTAGCACAAGCCATGCCCTCTTCTGATGTTAGCACAAGCCATGCCTCTCTGTGATGTTAGCACAAGCCATGCCCTCTTGTGATGTTAGCACAAGCCATGCCCTCTTCTGATGTTAGCACAAGCCATGCCTCTTGTGATGTTAGCACAAGCCATGCCCTCTTGTGATGTTAGCACAAGCCATGCCCTCTGTGATGTTAGCACAAGCCATGCCCTCTTGTGATGTTAGCACAAGCCATGCCCTCTTGTGATGTTAGCACAAGCCATGCCCTCTTGTGATGTAGCACAAGCCATGCCCTCTTGTGATGTTAGCACAAGCCATGCCCTCTTGTGATGTTAGCACAAGCCATGCCCTCTTGATGTAGCACAAGCCATGCCCTCTTGTGATGTTAGCACAAGCCATGCCCTCTCTGATGTTAGCACAAGCCATGCCCTCTTGTGATGTTAGCACAAGCCATGCCCTCTTGTGATGTTAGCACAAGCCATGCCCTCTTGTGATGTTAGCACAAGCCATGCCCTCTTGTGATGTTAGCACAAGCCATGCCCTCTTGTGATGTTAGCACAAGCCATGCCCTCTTGTGATGTTAGCACAAGCCATGCCCTCTTGTGATGTTAGCACAAGCCATGCCCTCTTCTGATGTAAGCACAAGCCATGCCCTCTTGTGATGTTAGCACAAGCCATGCCCTCTTCTGATGTTAGCACAAGCCATGCCCTCTTGTGATGTTAGCACAAGCCATGCCCTCTTGTGATGTTAGCACAAGCCATGCCCTCTTGTGATGTTAGCACAAGCCATGCCCTCTTGTGATGTAAGCACAAGCCATGCCCTCTTGTGATGTTAGCACAAGCCATGCCCTCTTGTGATGTTAGCACAAGCCATGCCCTTTCTGATGTTAGCACAAGCCATGCCCTCTTGTGATGTTAGCACAAGCCATGCCCTCTTGTGATGTTAGCACAAGCCATGCCCTCTTGTGATGTAAGCACAAGCCATGCCCTCTTGTGATGTAGCACAAGCCATGCCCTCTTGTGATGTTAGCACAAGCCATGCCCTCTTGTGATGTTAGCACAAGCCATGCCCTCTTGTGATGTTAGCACAAGCCATGCCCTCTTGTGATGTTAGCACAAGCCATGCCCTCTTCTGATGTTAGCACAAGCCATGCCCTCTTGTGATGTTAGCACAAGCCATGCCCTCTTGTGATGTTAGCACAAGCCATGCCCTCTTGTGATGTTAGCACAAGCCATGCCCTCTTGTGATGTTAGCACAAGCCATGCCCTCTTGTGATGTTAGCACAAGCCATGCCCTCTTGTGATGTTAGCACAAGCCATGCCCTCTTGTGATGTTAGCACAAGCCATGCCTCTTGTGATGTTAGCACAAGCCATGCCCTCTTGTGATGTTAGCACAAGCCATGCCCTCTTGTGATGTTAGCACAAGCCATGCCCTCTTCTGATGTTAGCACAAGCCATGCCCTCTTGTGATGTTAGCACAAGCCATGCCCTCTTCTGATGTTAGCACAAGCCATGCTCTCTTGTGATGTTAGCACAAGCCATGCCCTCTTGTGATGTTAGCACAAGCCATGCCCTCTTGTGATGTTAGCACAAGCCATGCCCTCTTGTGATGTTAGCACAAGCCATGCCCTCTTCTGATGTAAGCACAAGCCATGCCCTCTTGTGATGTTAGCACAAGCCATGCCCTCTTGTGATGTTAGCACAAGCCATGCCCTCTTGTGATGTTAGCACAAGCCATGCCCTCTTGTGATGTTAGCACAAGCCATGCCCTCTTGTGATGTTAGCACAAGCCATGCCTCTTGTGATGTTAGCACAAGCCATGCCCTCTTGTGATGTTAGCACAAGCCATGCCCTCTTGTGATGTAGCACAAGCCATGCCCTCTTGTGATGTTAGCACAAGCCATGCCCTCTTGTGATGTTAGCACAAGCCATGCCCTCTTGATGTAGCACAAGCCATGCCCTCTTGTGATGTTAGCACAAGCCATGCCCTCTTCTGATGTTAGCACAAGCCATGCCCTCTTGTGATGTTAGCACAAGCCATGCCCTCTTGTGATGTTAGCACAAGCCATGCCCTCTTGTGATGTTAGCACAAGCCATGCCCTCTTGTGATGTTAGCACAAGCCATGCCCTCTTCTGATGTTAGCACAAGCCATGCCCTCTTGTGATGTTAGCACAAGCCATGCCCTCTTGTGATGTTAGCACAAGCCATGCCCTCTTGTGATGTTAGCACAAGCCATGCCCTCTTGTGATGTTAGCACAAGCCATGCCCTCTTGTGATGTTAGCACAAGCCATGCCCTCTTGCTGATGTTAGCACAAGCCATGCTCTCTTGTGATGTTAAGCACAAGCCATGCCCTCTTGCTGATGTTAGCACAAGCCCATGCTCTCTTCTGATGTTAGCACAAGCCATGCCCTCTTCGTGATGTTAGCACAAGCCATGCCCTCTTGGATGTTAGCACAAGCCCATGCCCTCCTTGCTGATGTTAGCACAAGCCATGCCCTCTTGTGATGTTAGCACAAGCCATGCCCTCTTCTGATGTTAGCACAAGCCATGCCCTCTTGTGATGTTAGCACAAGCCATGCCCTCTTGTGAATGTTAGCACAAGACATGCCTCTTGTGATGTTAGCACAAGCCATGCCCTCTTGTGATGTTAGCACAAGCCATGCCCTCTTGTGATGTTAGCACAAGCCATGCCCTCTTGTGATGTTAGCACAAGGCCATGCCCTCTTGTGATGTTAGCACAAGCCATGCCCTCCTTGTGATGTTAGCACAAGCCATGCCCTCTTGTGATGTTAGCACAAGGCCATGCTCTCTTGTGATGTTAGCACAAGCCATGCCCTCTTGTGATGTTAGCACAAGCCATGCCTCTTGTGATGTTAGCACAAGCCATGCCTCTCTTGTGATGTTAGCACAAGCCATGCCCTCTTGTGATGTTAGCACAAGCCATGCCCTCTTGTGATGTTAGCACAAGCCATGCCTCTCTTGTGATGTTAGCACAAGCCATGCCCTCTTCGTGATGTTAGCACAAGCCATGCTCTCTTGTGATGTTAGCACAAGCCATGCCCTCTTCTGATGTTAGCACAAGCCATGCCCTCTTGTGATGTTAGCACAAGCCATGCCCTCTTGTGATGTTAGCACAAGCCATGCCCTCTTGTGATGTTAGCACAAGCCATGCCCTCTTTGATGTTAGCACAAGCCATGCCCTCTTGTGATGTTAGCACAAGCCATGCCTCTTCTGATGTTAGCACAAGCCATGCCCTCTTGTGATGTTAGCACAAGCCATGCCCTCTTGTGATGTTAGCACAAGCCATGCCCTCTTGTGATGTTAGCACAAGCCATGCCCTCTTGTGATGTTAGCACAAGCCATGCCCTCTTGTGATGTTAGCACAAGCCATGCCCTCTTGTGATGTTAGCACAAGCTATGCCCTCTTGTGATGTTAGCACAAGCCATGCCCTCTTGTGATGTTAGCACAAGCCATGCCCTCTTGTGATGTAGCACAAGCCATTGCCCTCTTCTGATGTTAGCAACAAGCCATTGCCCTCTTCTGGATGTTAAGCACACATAATGCCTTGATTAAGCACAAGTAATGCCCTCTTGTAGGTTAGCCAAGCCAGCCTGTGATGTTAGCACAAGCCATGCCCTCTTGTGATGTTAGCACAAGCCATGCCCTCTTGTGATGTTAGGCACAAGCCATGCTCTCTTGTGGATGGGTAGCACAAGCCATGCCCTCTTCGTGATGTTAGGCACAAGCCATGCCCTCTTGTGATGTTAGCACAAGCCATGCCCTCTTGTGATGTTAGCACAAGCCATGCCCTCTTGTGATGTTAAGCACAAGCCATGCCCTCTTGTGATGTTAGCACAAGCCATGCCCTCTTGTGATGTTAGCACAAGCCATGCCCTCTTGTGATGTTAGCACAAGCCATGCCCTCTTGTGATGTTAGCACAAGCCATGCCCTCTTGTGATGTTAGCACAAGCCATGCCCTCTTGTGATGTTAGCACAAGCCATGCCCTCTTGTGATGTTAGCACAAGCCATGCCCTCTTGTCTGATGTTAGCACAAGCCATGCCCTCTTGTGATGTTAGCACAAGCCATGCCCTCTTGTGATGTTAGCACAAGCCATGCCCTCTTGTGATGTTAGCACAAGCCATGCCCTCTTGTGATGTTAGCACAAGCCATGCCCTCTTGTGATGTAAGCACAAGCCATGCCCTCTTGTGATGTTAGCACAAGCCATGCCCTCTTGTGATGTTAGCACAAGCCATGCCCTCTTGTGATGTTAGCACAAGCCATGCCCTCTTCTGATGTTAGCACAAGCCATGCCCTCTTCTGATGTTAGCACAAGCCATGCCCTCTTGTGATGTTAGCACAAGCCATGCCCTCTTGTGATGTTAGCACAAGCCATGCCCTCTTCTGATGTTAGCACAAGCCATGCCCTCTTCTGATGTAGCACAAGCCATGCCCTCTTGTGATGTTAGCACAAGCCATGCCCTCTTCTGATGTTAGCACAAGCCATGCCCTCTTGTGATGTTAGCACAAGCCATGCCCTCTTTGATGTTAGCACAAGCCATGCCCTCTTGTGATGTAGCACAAGCCATGCCCTCTTGTGATGTTAGCACAAGCCATGCCCTCTTGTGATGTTAGCACAAGCCATGCCCTCTTGTGATGTTAGCACAAGCCATGCCCTCTTCTGATGTTAGCACAAGCCATGCCCTCTTCTGATGTTAGCACAAGCCATGCCCTCTTCTGATGTTAGCACAAGCCATGCCCTCTTGTGATGTTAGCACAAGCCATGCCCTCTTGTGATGTTAGCACAAGCCATGCCCTCTTGTGATGTTAGCACAAGCCATGCCCTCTTGTGATGTTAGCACAAGCCATGCCCTCTTGTGATGTTAGCACAAGCCATGCCCTCTTGTGATGTTAGCACAAGCCATGCCCTCTTGTGATGTTAGCACAAGCCATGCCCTCTTCTGATGTTAGCACAAGCCATGCCCTCTTGTATGTTAGCACAAGCCATGCTCCTTGTGATGTTAGCACAAGCCATGCCCTCTTCGTGATGTTAGCACAAGCCATGCCCTCTTGTGATGTAGCACAAGCCATGCCCTCTTGTGATGTTAGCACAAGCCATGCCCTCTTGTGATGTTAGCACAAGCCATGCCTCTTGTCTGATGTAAGCACAAGCCATGCCTCTTGTGATGTTAGCACAAGCCATGCCCTCTTGTGATGTTAGCACAAGCCATGCCCTCTTGTGATGTAAGCACAAGCCATGCCCTCTTGTGATGTTAGCACAAGCCATGCCCTCTTCTGATGTTAGCACAAGCCATGCCCTCTTGTGATGTTAGCACAATCCATGCCCCTTGTGATGTTAGCACAAGCCATGCCCTCTTGTGATGTTAGCACAAGCCATGCCCTCTTGTGATGTTAGCACAAGCCATGCCCTCTTGTGATGTTAGCACAAGCCATTGCCCTCTTCTGATGTTAGCACAAGCCATGCCCTCTTGTGATGTTAGCACAAGCCATGCCCTCTTGTGATGTTAGCACAAGCCATGCCCTCTTGTGATGTTAGCACAAGCCATGCCCTCTTGTGATGTTAGCACAAGCCATGCCCTCTTGTGATGTTAGCACAAGCCATGCCCTCTTGTGATGTTAGCACAAGCCATGCCCTCTTGTGATGTTAGCACAAGCCATGCCCTCTTAGTGATGTTAGCACAAGCCATGCCCTCTTGTGATGTTAGCACAAGCCATGCCCTCTTGTGATGTTAGCACAAGCCATGCCCTCTTGTGATGTTAGCACAAGCCATGCCCTCTTGTGATGTTAGCACAAGCCATGCCCTCTTGTGATGTTAGCACAAGCCATGCCCTCTTGTGATGTTAGCACAAGCCATGCCCTCTTGTGATGTTAAGCACAAGCCATGCCCTCTTGTGATGTTAAGCACAAGCCATGCCCTCTTGTGATGTTAGCACAAGCCATGCCCTCTTGTGATGTTAGCACAAGCCATGCCCTCTTGTGATGTTAAGCACAAGCCATGCCCTCTTGTGATGTTAGCACAAGCCATGCCCTCTTGTGATGTTAGCACAAGCCATGCCCTCTTGTGATGTAGCACAAGCCATGCCCTCTTGTGATGTTAGCACAAGCCAATGCCCTCTTGTGATGTAGCACAAGCCATGCCCTCTTCTGATGTTAGCACAAGCCATGCCTCTTGTGATGTTAGCACAAGCCATGCCCTCTTGTGATGTTAGCACAAGCCATGCCTCTTGTGATGTAGTAGCACAAGCCATGCCCTCTTGTGATGTTAGCACAAAGCCATGCCCTCCTTCTGATGTTAGCACAAGCCTGCTCTCTTCTGATGTTAGCACAAGCCATGCCCTCTTGTGATGTTTAGCACAAGCCATGCCCTCTTGTGATGTTAGCACAAGCCATGCCCTTCTTGTGATGTTAGCACAAGCCCATGCCCTCTTGTGATGTTAGCACAAGCCATGCCCTCTTCTGATGTTAGCATCAAGCCATGCCCTCTTGTGATGTTAGCACAAGCCATGCCCTCTTGTGATGTTAGCACAAGCCATGCCCTCTTGATGTTAGCACAAGCATGCCTCTTGTGATGTTAGCACAAGCCATGCCTCTCTTGTGATGTTAGCAACAAGCCATGCCCTCTTGCTGATGTTAGCACAAGCCATGCCTCTTGTGATGTTAGCACAAGCCATGCCCTCTTGTGATGTTAAGCACAAGCCATGCCCTCATGTGATGTTAGCACAAGCCATTGCCCTCCTGTGATGGCTTAAGCACAAGCCATGCCCTCTTGTGATGTTAGCACAAGCCATGCCCTCTTGTGATGTTAGCACAAGCCATGCCCTCTTGTGATGTTAAGCACAAGCCATGCCCTCTGTGATGTTAGCACAAGCCATGCCCTCTTGCTGATGTTAGCACAAGCCATGCCCTCTTGTGATGTAAGCACAGCCATGCCCTCTTGTGATGTTAGCACAAGCCATGCCCTCTCTGATGTTAGCACAAGCCATGCCCTCTTGTGATGTAGCACAAGCCATGCCCTCTTGTGATGTTAGCACAAGCCATGCCCTCTTGTGATGTTAGCACAAGCCATGCCCTCTTGTGATGTTAGCACAATCCATGCGCCTCTTGTGATGTTAGCACAAGCCATGCCCTCTTGTGATGTTAGCACAAGCCATGCCCTCTTGTGATGTTAGCACAAGCCATGCTCTCTTGTGATGTTAGCACAAGCCATGCCCTCTTGCTGATGTTAGCACAAGCCATGCCCTCTTGTGATGTAAGCACAAGCCATGCCCTCTTGTGATGTTAGCACAAGCCATGCCCTCTTGTGATGTTAGCACAAGCCATGCCCTCTACTGATGTTAGCACAAGCCATGCCCTCTTGTGATGTTAAGCACAAGCCATGCCCTCTTGTGATGTTAGCACAAGCCATGCCCTCTTGTGATGTTAGCACAAGCCATGCCCTCTTCTGAGTTATGTTAAGCACAAAGCCATGCCCTCTTGTGATGTTAGCACAGCTCATGCCCTCTTGTGATGTTAGCACAAGCCATGCCTCTTGTGATGTTAGCACAAGCCATGCCCTCTTGTGATGTTAGCACAAGCCATGCCCTCTTGTGATGTTAGCACAAGCCATGCCCTCTTGTGATGTTAGCACAAGCCATGCCTCTTCTGATGTTAGCACAAGCCATGCCTCTTCTGATGTAGCACAAAGCCATGCTCTCTTCTGATGTTAGCACAAGCCATGCCATCTTCTGATGTAGCACAAGCCATGCCCTCTTGTGATGTTAGCACAAGCCATGCCCTCTTTGATGTTAGCACAAGCCATGCCCTCTTGTGATGTTAGCACAAGCCATGCCCTCTTCTGATGTTAGCACAAGCCATGCCCTCTTGTGATGTTAGCACAAGCCATGCTCCTCTTGTGATGTTAGCACAAGCCATGCCCTCTTGTGATGTTAGCACAAGCCATGCCCTCTTCTGATGTTAGCACAAGGCCATGCCCTCTTGTGATGTTAGCACAAGCCATGCCCTCTTCGTGATGTTAGCACAAGCCATGCCCTCTTGCTGATGTTAGCACAAGCCATGCCCTCTTGTGATGTTAGCACAGCCATGCCCTCTTGTGATGTTAGCACAAGCCATGCCCTCTTGTGATGTTAGCACAAGCCATGCTCTCTTGTATTGTTAGCACAAGCATGCGCCTCTTGTGATTTAGCACAAGCCATGCCCTCCTTGTGATGTTAGCACAAGCCATGCCCTCTTGTGATGTTAGCAACAAGCCATGCCCTCTATCTGATGTTAGCACAAGCCCCATGCCCTCTATGTGAGGTTAGCACAAGCCATGCCCTCTTGCTGATGTTAAGCAGCAAAGCCATGCCCTTCTTGTGATGTTAAGAACTAAGCCATGCCCTTCTTGTGATGTTAGCACAAGCCATGCCCTCTTGTGATGTTAGCACAAGCCATGCCCTCTTGTGATGTTAGCACAAGCCATGCCCTCTTGTGATGTTAGCACAAGCCATGCCCTCTTGTGATGTTAGCACAAGCCATGCCTCTTGTGATGTTAGCACAAGCCATGCCCTCTTGTGATGTTAGCACAAGCCATGCCCTCTTGTGATGTTAGCACAAGCCATGCCCTTTGTGATGTTAGCACAAGCCATGCCCTCTTGTGATGTTAGCACAAGCCATGCCCTCTGTGATGTTAGCACAAGCCATGCCTCTTGTGATGTTAGCACAAGCCATGCCCTCTTGTGATGTTAGCACAAGCCATGCCCTCTTGTGATGTAGCACAAGCCATGCCCTCTTGTGATGTTAGCACAAGCCATGCCCTCTTGTGATGTTAGCACAAGCCATGCCTCTCTTGTGATGTTAGCACAAGCCATGCCCTCTTGTGATGTAAGCACAAGCCATGCCTCTTGTGATGTTAGCACAAGCCATGCCCTCTTGTGATGTAGCACAAGCCATGCCCTCTTGTGATGGTTAGCACAAGCCATGCCCTCTTGTGATGTTAGCACAAGCCATGCCCTCTTGTGATGTTAGCACAAGCCATGCCCTCTTGTGATGTTAGCACAAGCCAGTGCCCTCTTGTGATGTTAGCACAAGCCATGCCCTCTTCGTGATGTTAGCACAAGCCATGCCCTCTTGTGATGTTAGCACAAGCCATGCCCTCTTGTGATGTTAGCACAAGCCATGCCCTCTTGTGATGTTAGCACAAGCCATGCCCTCTTGTGATGTAGCACAAGCCATGCCCTCTTGTGATGTTAGCACAAGCCATGCCCCTCTTGTGATGTTAGCACAAGCCATGCCCTCTTCTGATGTTAGCACAAGCCATGCCCTCTTGTGATGTTAGCACAAAGCCATGCCCTCTCTGTGATGTTAGCACAAGCCATGCCCTCTTGTGATGTTAGCACAAGCCATGCCCTCTTGTGATGTTAGCACAACGCATGCACCTCTTGTGATGTTAGCACAAGCCATGCCCTCTTGTGATGTTAGCACAAGCCATGCCCTCTTGTGATGTTAGCACAAGCCATGCCCTCTTCTGATGTTAGCACAAGCCATGCCCTCTTCTGATGTAAGCACAAGCCATGGCGCTCTTGTGATGTTAGCACAAGCCATGCCCTCTTGTGATGTTAGCACAAGCCATGCCCTCGTTGTGGGAAGCACAAGCCATGCCCTCTTGTGATGTTAGCAACAAGCCATGCCCTCTTGTGATGTTAGCACAAGCCATGCCCTCTTGTGATGTTAGCACAAGCCATGCCCTCTTTGATGTTAGCACAAGCCATGCCCTCTTGTGATGTTAGCACAAGCCATGCCCTCTTGTGATGTTAGCACAAGCCATGCCCTCTTGTGATGTTAGCACAAGCCATGCCCTCTTGTGATGTTAGCACAAGCCATGCCCTCTTGTGATGTTAGCACAAGCCATGCCCTTTGTGATGTTAGCACAAGCCATGCCCTCTTGTGATGTTAGCACAAGCCATGCCCTCTTCTGATGTTAGCACAAGCCATGCCCTCTTGTGATGTTAGCACAAGCCATGCCTCTTGTGATGTTAGCACAAGCCATGCCCTCTTGTGATGTAGCACAAGCCATGCCCTCTTGTGATGTTAGCACAAGCCATGCCCTCTTGTGATGTTAGCACAAGCCATGCCCTCTTGTGATGTTAGCACAAGCCATGCCCTCTTGTGATGTTAGCACAAGCCATGCCCTCTTGTGATGTTAGCACAAGCCATGCCTCTTGTGATGTTAGCACAAGCCATGCCCTCTTGTGATGTTAGCACAAGCCATGCCCTCTTGTGATGTTAGCACAAGCCATGCCCTCTTGTGATGTTAGCACAAGCCATGCCCTCTTGTGATGTTAGCACAAGCCATGCCTCTTGTGATGTTAGCACAAGCCATGCCCTCTTGTGATGTTAGCACAAGCCATGCCCTCTTGTGATGTTAGCACAAGCCATGCCCTCTTGTGATGTTAGCACAAGCCATGCCCTCTTGTGATGTAGCACAAGCCATGCCCTCCTTGTGATGTTTAGCACAAGCCATGCCCTCTTGTGATGTTAAGCACAAGCCCATGCCCTCTGGCTGATGTAGCACAAGCCATGCCCTCTTGTGATGTTAGCACAAGCCATGCCCGCTTGCTGATGTTAGCACAGCATGCCTCTTGTGATATAAGCACAAGCCATGCTTCTTGGATGTTAGCACAAGCCATGCCCTCTTTGAGTTAGCACAAGCCATGCCCTCTTGTGATGTTAGCACAAGCATGCCCTCTTGTGATGTAGCACAAGCCATGCCCTCTTGTGATGTTAGCACAAGCCATGCCCTCTTGTGATGTAAGCACAAGCCATTGCCCTCTTCTGATGTTAGCACAAGCCCTGCCCTCTTGTGATGTTAGCACAAGCCATGCCCTCTTGTGATGTTAGCACAAGCCATGCCCTCTTGTGATGTTAGCACAAGCCATGCCCTCTTGTGATGTTAGCACAAGCATGCCCTCTTGTGATGTAAGCACAAGCCATGCCCTCTTGTGATGTTAGCACAAGCCATGCCCTCTTGTGATGTTAGCACAAGCCATGCCCTCTTGTGATGTTGCACAAGCCATGCCCTCTTGTGATGTTAGCACAAGCCATGCCTCCCTCTTTGTGATGTTAAGCACAAGCCATGCCCTCTTGTGATGTTAGCACAAGCCATGCCTCTTGTGATGTTAGCACAATGCCCTGCCCTCTTCTGATGTAGCACAAGCCCATGCCCTCTTGTGATGTAGCACAAGCCATGCCCTCTTGTGATGTTAGCACAAGCCATGCCCTCTTGTGATGTTAGCACAAGCCATGCCCTCTTGTGATGTTAGCACAAGCCATGCCCTCTTGTGATGTTAGCACAAGCCATGCCCTCTTCTGATGTTAGCACAAGCCATGCCCTCTTGTGATGTTAGCACAAGCCATGCCCTCTTGTGATGTTAGCACAAGCCATGCCCTCTTGTGATGTTAAGCACAAGCCATGCCCTCTTGTGATGTTAGCACAAGCCATGCCCTCTTGTGATGTTAGCACAAGCCATGCCCTCTTGTGATGTTAGCACAAGCCATGCCCTCTTGTGATGTTAGCACAAAGCCATGCCCTCTTGTGATGTTCGCACTAAGCCATGCCCTCTTTGATGTTAGCACAAGCCATGCCCTCTTGTGATGTTAGCCACAAGCTATGCCTCTCTTGTGATGTTAGACACAAGCCATGCCCTCTTGTGATGTTAGCACAAGCCATGCCTACTCATGTGGATGTTAGCACAAGCCATGCCCTCTTGTGATGTTAGCACAAGCCATGCCCTCTTGTGATGTTAGCACAAGCCATGCCCTCTTGTGATGTTAGCACAAGCCATGCCCTCTTGTGATGTTAGCACAAGCCATGCCCTCTTGTGATGTTAGCACAAGCCATGCCCTCTTGTGATGTTAGCACAAGCCATGCCCTCTTGTGATGTTAGCACAAGCCATGCCCTCTTGTGATGTTAGCAAAGCCATGCCCTCTTGTGATGTTAGCACAAGCCCTAAGCCCTCTTGTGATGTTAGCACAAGCCATGCCCTCTTGTGATGTTAGCACAAGCCATGCCCTCTTCTGATGTTAGCACAAGCCATGCCCTCTTTGATTGTTAAGCACAAGCCATGCCCTCTTGTGATGTTAGCACAAGCCATGCCCTCTTGTGCATGTTAGCACAAGCCATGCCCTCTTCTGATGTAAGCACAAGCCATGCCCTCTTGTGATGTTAGCACAAGCCATGCCCTCTTGTGATGTTAGCACAAGCCATGCCCTCTTGTGATGTAAGCACAAGCCCATGCCCTTTGTGATGTTAGCACAAGCCATGCCCTCTTGTGATGTTAGCACAAGCCATGCCCTCTTGTGATGTTAGCACAAGCCATGCCCTCTTGTGATGTTAGCACAAGCCATGCCCTCTTCTGATGTTAGCACAAGCCATGCCCTCTTCTGATGTAGCACAAGCATGCCCTCTTGGATGTTAGCACAAGCCATGCCTCTTCTGATGTTAGCACAAGCCATGCCCTCTTGTCGATGTAAGCACAAGCCATGCTCTCTTGTGATGTTAGCACAAGCCATGCCCTCTTGTGATGTTAGCACAAGCCATGCCTCTTGTGATGTTAGCACAAGCCATGCCCTCTTGTGATGTTAGCACAAGCCATGCCCTCTTGTGATGTTAAGCACAAGCCATGCCCTCTTGTGATGTTAGCACAAGCATGCCCTCTTGTGATGTTAGCACAAGCCATGCCCTCTTGTGATGTTAGCACAAGCCATGCCCTCTTTGATGTTAGCACAAGCCATGCCCTCTTGTGATTGTTAGCACAAGCCATGCCTCTTCTGATGTTAGCACAAGCCATGCCCTCCTTGCTGATGTTAAGCACAAGCCATGCCCTCTTGTGATGTTAAGCCACAAGCCCCCAAGCCATGCCCCTCTTGTGATGTTAGCACAAGCCATGCCCTCTTGTGATGTTAGCACAAGCCATGCCCTCTTGTGATGTAAGCACAAGCCATGCCCTCTAGTGATGTTAGCACAGCCATGCCCTCTTGTGATGTTAGCACAACCATGCCCGCTTGTGATGTTAGCACAAGCCATGCCCTCTTGTGATGTTAGCACAAGCCATGCCCTCTTGTGATGTTAGCACAAGCCAATGCCCTCTTGTGATGTTAGCACAAGCCATGCCCTCTTGTGATGTTAGCACAAGCCATGCCCTCTTGTGATGTTAGCACAAGCCATGCCCTCTTGTGATGTTAGCACAAGCCATGCCCTCTTGTGATGTTAGCACAAGCCATGCCCTCTTCTGATGTTAGCACAAGCCATGCCCTCTTGTGATGTTAGCACAAGCCATGCCCTCTTGTGATGTTAGCACAAGCCATGCCCTCTTGTGATGTTAGCACAAGCCATGCCCTCTTGTGATGTTAGCACAAGCCATGCCCTCTTCTGATGTTAGCACAAGCCATGCCCTCTTGTGATGTTAGCACAAGCCATGCCCTCTTGTGATGTTAGCACAAGCCATGCCCTCTTGTGATGTTAGCACAAGCCATGCCCTCTTGTGATGTTAGCACAAGCCATGCCCTCTTGTGATGTTAGCACAAGCCATGCCCTCTTGTGATGTTAGCACAAGCCATGCCCTCTTGTGATGTTAGCACAAGCCATGCCCTCTTGTGATGTTAGCACAAGCCATGCCCTCTTGTGATGTAAGCACAAGCCATGCCCTCTTGTGATGTTAGCACAAGCCATGCCCTCTTGTGATGTTAGCACAAGCCATGCCCTCTTGTGATGTTAGCACAAGCCATGCCCTCTTGTGATGTTAGCACAAGCCATGCCCTCTTGTGATGTTAGCACAAGCCATGCCCTCTTGTGATGTTAGCACAAGCCATGCCCTCTTGTGATGTTAGCACAAGCCATGCCCTCTTGTGATGTTAGCACAAGCCATGCCCTCTTGTGATGTTAGCACAAGCCATGCCCTCTTGTGATGTTAGCACAAGCCATGCCCTCTTGTGATGTTAGCACAAGCCATGCCCTCTTGTGATGTTAGCACAAGCCATGCCCTCTTGTGATGTTAGCACAAGCCATGCCCTCTTGTGATGTTAGCACAAGCCATGCCCTCTTCTGATGTTAGCACAAGCCATGCCCTCTTGTGATGTTAGCACAAGCCATGCCCTCTTGTGATGTTAGCACAAGCCATGCCCTCTTGTGATGTTAGCACAAGCCATGCCCTCTTGTGATGTTAGCACAAGCCATGCCCTCTTGTGATGTTAGCACAAGCCATGCCCTCTTGTGATGTTAGCACAAGCCATGCCCTCTTCTGATGTTAGCACAAGCCATGCCCTCTTGTGATGTTAGCACAAGCCATGCTCTCTTGTGATGTTAGCACAAGCCATGCCCTCTTGTGATGTTAGCACAAGCCATGCCCTCTTGTGATGTAAGCACAAGCCATGCCCTCTTGTGATGTTAGCACAAGCCATGCTCTCTTCTGATGTAGCACAAGCCATGCCCTCTTGTGATGTAAGCACAAGCCATGCCCTCTTGTGATGTTAGCACAAGCCATGCCCTCTTGTGATGTTAGCACAAGCCATGCCCTCTTGTGATGTTAGCACAAGCCATGCCTCTTCGTGATGTTAGCACAAGCCATGCCCTCTTGTGATGTAGCACAAGCCATGCCCTCTTGTGATGTTAGCACAAGCCATGCCCTCTTGTGATGTTAGCACAAGCCATGCCCTCTTGTGATGTTAGCACAAGCCATGCCCTCTTGTGATGTTAGCACAAGCCATGCCCTCTTGTGATGTTAGCACAAGCCATGCCCTCTTGTGATGTTAGCACAAGCCATGCCCTCTTGTGATGTTAGCACAAGCCATGCCCTCTTGTGATGTTAGCACAAGCCATGCCCTCTTGTGATGTTAGCACAAGCCATGCCCTCTTGTGATGTTAGCACAAGCCATGCCCTCTTGTGATGTAAGCACAAGCCATGCCCTCTTGTGATGTTAGCACAAGCCATGCCCTCTTCTGATGTTAGCACAAGCCATGCCCTCTTGTGATGTTAGCACAAGCCATGCCCTCTTCTGATGTTAGCACAAGCCATGCCCTCTTGTGATGTTAGCACAAGCCATGCCCTCTTGTGATGTTAGCACAAGCCATGCCCTCTTGTGATGTTAGCACAAGCCATGCCCTCTTGTGATGTTAGCACAAGCCATGCCCTCTTGTGATGTAAGCACAAGCCATGCCCTCTTGTGATGTTAGCACAAGCCATGCCCTCTTCTGATGTTAGCACAAGCCATGCCCTCTTGTGATGTTAGCACAAGCCATGCCCTCTCTGATGTTAGCACAAAGCCATGCCCTCTTGTGATGTTAGCACAAGCCATGCCCTCTTGTGATGTTAGCACAAGCCCATGCCCTCTTGTGATGTTAGCACAAGCCATGCCCTCTTGTGATGTTAGCACAAGCCATGCCCTCTTGTGATTAGCACAGCCATGCCCTCTTCTGATGTAAGCACAAGCCATGCCCTCTTGTGATGTTAGCACAAGCCATGCCTCTTGTGATGTTAGCACAAGCCATGCCCTCTTGTGATGTTAGCACAAGCCATGCTCTCTTGTGATGTTAGCACAAAGCCATGCCCTCTTCTGATGTTAGCACAAGCCATGCCTCTTGTGATGTTAGCACAAGCCATGCCCTCTTGTGATGTTAGCACAAGCCATGCCCTCTTGTGATGTTAGCACAAGCCATGCCCTCTTGTGATTTGCACAAGCCATGCCTCTTGTGATGTTAGCACAAGCCATGCCCTCTTGTGATGTTAGCACAAGCCATGCCCTCTTGTGATGTTAGCACAAGCCATGCCCTCTTGTGATGTTAGCACAAGCCATGCCCTCTTGTGATGTTAGCACAAGCCATGCCCTCTTGTGATGTTAGCACAAGCCTGCCCTCTTCTGATGTTAGCACAAGCCAATGCCCTCTTGTGATGTTAGCACAAGCCATGCCTCTTGTGATGTTAGCACAAGCCATGCCCTCTTGTGATGTTAGCACAAGCCATGCCCTCTTGTGAGTTAGCACAAGCCTGCCCTCTTGTGATGTTAGCACAAGCCATGCCCTCTTGTGATGTTAGCACAAGCCATGCCCTCTTGTGATGTAGCACAAGCCATGCCCTCTTGTGATGTTAGCACAAGCCATGCCCTCTTCTTGATGTTAGCACAAGCCATGCCCTCTTGTGATGTTAGCACAATCCATGCCCTCTTCTGATGTTAGCACAAGCCATGCTCTTCTTGTGATGTTAGCACAGCCATGCCCTCTTCTGATGTTAGCATCAGCCAGTGCTCGCTTGTGATGTTAGCACAGCCTATGCCCTCTTCTGATGTTAGCACAAGCCATGCTCTCTTCTGATGTTAGCACACCCTGCTCTTCTGCTGATGTTAGCACAAGCCATGCCCTCTTGTGATGTAAGCCACAAGCCATGCCCTCTTGTGATGTTGCACAAGCCATGCCCTCTTCTGATGTTAGCACAAGCCATGCCCTTTTGTGATGTTAGCACAAGCCATGCCATATTCTGATGTTAGCACAAGCCATGCTCTCTTGTGATGTTAGCACAAGCCATGCCCTCTTGTGATGTTAGCACAAGCCATGCCCTCTTGTGATGTTAGCACAAGCCATGCCCTCTTGTGATGTTAGCACAAGCCATGCCCTCTTGTGATGTTAGCACAAGGTCCAGAATGCTGTTACCTGCTGTTATTTTGATTAATAATAGTGCTATGTAATAAATAATGCATTAAATAAATTAACCTGTTGACATCGCCAGCAATGTAGCAGCAATAATGCTCGCTAGTGAAGATTTTAATTATAATTAACATATTGAAAGCAGAAAACCTGAACGCATACTACGTGAGGCCAACATCTTGCCAATCAACCCGTCCTCAGACCGAGTCCATTCCATCCAGCGGTTGACCCCACAGACGCATTCATAAGTTTTATCATTCTGTTAATTCAAAACAGGAATTTTCTCCAATATAAATTAATATTATTATATATTAGTATTATTGTGCATATTTAGGCATTGGTTAGGTTAGATGTTTAGGACCTGTTGGCAATTATTTATATTTGTAGTACGTGAGTGAAGTATTTACAGCGTTGTGAATCAAATATAAGTCGTCAGTGAAGAGCTTTGTTCTGGAAGTTTATGAACGTCATCAGTTGTAAGTCGTGTGTAAACCGTTTTTCATTCATATACAGGGAGTTTGGCAGGTGCATGGAATGGACTTTGGCCTTTGTTTATGAAGACGGGCTGCCTTGAGAGGTTACAAGTCTCACCGAACCCTTATTGTGCAGCCTGTCCTCGCATTCAAAGATGCAAGCTCGCTAATCCAGCCACCAAACCCCCTGTTAATGAATGAAAAGCGGTTTTCCACACGACTCACAACTAATGATGTCTGAACACTATCGGAACAAGTGCTTCGCTCTATTAAGAAAATCAGCTAAACCCGACAAATGGCGGACCTACAATTTATGAGGCCTAAAAGCATGAGCTGTTATAGGGTCCCCTTCGCAGCCACCAACAAGGTCTGGGTATCTATTTATTTATTTTCTAGCTGTTCCCGGCCACACGTTGCTGTGGCTCAGCAAAGCCACATTAATGTTAATGTTGTTACGGACCCGAGTCCAGCGTCCGAGCACGGAGCAGTGACGACAACGCCATCTGTGAGTCTGCTCCCGAAACCCCCTCCAAATGGACAGCGCCATCTAGTGAGGACGGGATATACCGGCCACAGGTGCTGGATTCCCGTCTTGATCAGCTTATAACATAGCCGCTGCTGACCTCTGGTGAGGTGGCGCTTAGACAGCAACGCCATCTATGGAGTGAATAGGTGGACGTTTGTGTCTAAGCTTGTAAGTGAGGCTCACTAGCCCCGGTACTAATGACGTGTCTGATTACAGAGTCGACCTGGGACTGCTGTATTGGACAATGGATCAGTCTACCCAAGGCAGCCAAAGTCTCTCCACGAGTTTGCTCTGAAGAAGCTGTGAGTCACCCTCGGACGAACACTGTTGAGAGTGTTAGCCTGCCTGTGACGTGGCAGAGTCGAGGAATCGTCGTATCCGGGGCTGGCTGGTGGAAGAGCCTAGCCACTCTGGTACTGAGAGAGGAGAGTGATCAGCGGAATCACACGAGGCTCCTGCCTAGGGCTCGCAACCCTAGTATCGGTCGTGGAGTGGCCTACACAGTGGAGCTGATTGGAACCTGCCAGCTACAGGCTGGATTGTGGTTGAAAGCCTCCACGACGGAGCACCCAGTGGGACTGCGATTTGGCTGGCCTGTGGCCAGGGTAGATTCGCCGAGAGAAGCCAAGAGGATTCATAGTGGGCCACGAAGAAGGGAACCAGGGCTACTCATCGTGAGCACCGTGGAGCATCCTGTGTCTTCAGAGGAAGACGATTCTGTACATTGTGTATTTATACCCCCCGTGTGACTGTTTATATATTTATTTATGGTGGTGGTGATTATATATATATAAATCCGAGCATTTGTATCCCTTCCCCTTTAATTTAACTTGCGTTATGGAACACACCCCTTGAAAGCCACTACTAACTTGGGGCCGGATACCCCAAACTCTAATAACATCAGAGAAGAACCCGGTTGCGACCCAATAGGGCCGTAACAAGCCACCAAACCCCCTGTTAATGAATGAAAAGCGGGTTTCCACACGACTCACAACTAATGATGTCTGAACACTATCGGAACAAGTGCTTCGCTCTATTAAGAAAATCAGCTAAACCCGACAAATGGCGGACCTACAATTTATGAGGCCTAAAAGCATGAGCTGTTATAGGGTCCCCTTCGCAGCCACCAACAAGGTCTGGGTATCTATTTATTTATTTACTAGCTGTTCCCGGCCACACGTTGCTGTGGCTCAGCAAAGCATGTGCATTACAGAGCCACAGCAACCGTTCCCTTTCTCCCAGTCCTTCCCACCATTCCCCTCTTCCCCCGTCCCCTCATCCACTCAACCATTCCTCACGCCTCTGTCCCTTCGTCCACCCAGCCAATCCCAATTCCCTGTCCCTTCGTCCACCCCACCATTTCCCCTCCTCCCCTGTCCCTTCATCCTCCCCACCATTTCCCCTCCACCGTCCCTTTGTCCTCTCCACCATTCCCCACTCCACCGTCCAATCGTCCTCCTAACCATTCTCAACCGCACTGTCGCCTCGTCCTCCCCACTATCTCCCACTTCTCCGTCCTGTTGTCCTCCCTTCTATTCCACCCCTCACTTGTCCCCTCGTCTTCCCCACCATCCCCCACTCCCCCGTCCCCTTGTCTTCCCCACCATTACCCCTCCCCTGTCCCCTTGTCCTCCCCACCATCTCCAACTTCCCCGTTCCCTCGTCCTCTCCACCATTACCCCCTACCCCGTCCTCCTTACCATTCCCCACTCCCTTTACCAATGCGTTCCTAAATGATCTGATGCTCCCACCAGAAAATGGAAACATCAAACGATCTGATGTTCCTATCACTGAAAAATGAGAACAGTTAAAGAAACGAAATGAAAAACAGTAAAAAAAATTATAAAATGAACTATACTCATGAAATAAATGGTATGGTAAACAAAACTGCTCAATTCCATCCCAATGTCACACAAAATAATTAAATCAAAATTAAAATAAATAATAATCTATGAAAATTCAATTTATCATTGCAATCAGAAAAAGTGAAATGGAATCATAACATATTTAGTATAGCGAGTGTTGCAGTTACGTGCAACAGAAGGCGCTGTTTAAAAAAAAATGTTTTTACCGGTCACAGGTGTGGCATCTATATAGTAGGTATATAAAAACACCTGCATATTCGAATGGAACGTTGCATTCGAAACCCGAATTTTTAAGCAATGTGGACTATGCTTCTGGACCCCTCTGAGATTACGATCCCTCAAGCTTAAGCTTTATTAGCTTCAAAGAAGATCTGCCTCTGATGTACCCAACCCTGGCTGCAATGTGGCAAGATCACTAAAATGGTTAAAGAGAAGAGCAATGTTCAGCGCTCAAACTTACATGTTTGACATCAACACGGGCCATACAAGCAGAGGAAAATGGCTTCCAGTATAACATCTACAATATGTTTTATTTAGTTTAGTTCATATATTATGTGCCCCATACCGATCCTGTTGGTAGTAGGGCACTATACAGTTGGTTGTAGACCCCATACTCATCCTGTGGGCAATAGTGGACCCCATACCCATCCTGTGGGTGGTAGTGGACCCCATACCCATCCAGAGGGTGGTAGTGTACCCCATACCCATCCTGTGGTAGTGGACCCCATACCCCATCCTGTGGGTGGTAGCAGACCCTATTCCCATCCTCTGGGAGTAGCGCACCCCCATACCCATCATGTGAGCAATAGTGGACCCTCTATCCATCCTGTGGGTGGTAGTAGCCCCCATACCCATCCTGTGAGTAGTAGTTGATCCCCCCCCCCCATACTCATTCTATGGGCAAAGGCGGACCCCATAACCATCCTGTGAGTAGTAGCGGACCCCCATACCCATCATGTGAGTAGTAGAGGACCCCATACCCATCATGTGAGTAGTAGCGGACCCCATACCCATCATGTGAGTAGTAGTGGACCCCATACCCATCATGTGAGTAGTAGCGGACCCCATACCCATCATGTGAGTTGTAGTGGACCCCATACCCATCCTGTGAGTAGTAGTGGACCCCATAACCATCCTGTGAGTAGTAGCGGACCCCATACCCATCATGTGAGTAGTAGCGGACCCCATACCCATCCTGGGAGTAGTAGCGGACCCCATACCCATCCTGTGAGTAGTAGTGGACCCCATACCCATCATGTGAGTAGTAGCGGACCCCATACCCATCCTGTGAGTAGTAGCGGACCCCATACCCATCATGTGAGTAGTAGTGGACCCCATACCCATCCTGTGAGTAGTAGCGGACCCCATAACCATCATGTGAGTAGTAGCGGACCCCATACCCATCATGTGAGTAGTAGCGGACCCCATACCCATCCTGTGAGTAGTAGCGGACCCCATACCCATCCTGTGAGTAGTACTGGACCCCATAACCATCCTGTGAGTAGTAGCGGACCCCATACCCATCATGTGAGTAGTAGCGGACCCCATACCCATCATGTGAGTAGTAGCGGACCCCATACCCATCATGTGAGTAGTAGTGGACCCCATACCCATCATGTGAGTAGTAGTGGACCCCATACCCATCATGTGAGTAGTAGTGGACCCCATACCCATCATGTGAGTAGTAGTGGACCCCATACCCATCATGTGAGTAGTAGTGGACCCCATACCCATCATGTGAGTAGTAGCGGACCCCATACCCATCATGTGAGTAGTAGTGGACCCCATACCCATCATGTGAGTAGTAATGGACCCCATACCCATCTGATAGGCAGTAATGGAAAGGGTTACAGAAGCACATAATAATAATAATAATAATTATTATTATTATTATTATTATAATGATAATAATAATAATAATAATAATAATAATAATAATAATCTATATAAATAAAAATAGAAATGTTCGTTAGCTCAAAATCGCTAATCTCCGAAAGTTCTTCACCGATAGCTTTGAAATTTTTGCACAATGTTCCATTCTCATCCGAGCGGGTTTTTATATACAAACTATATAGACGTAACGTCTGTGACGGGAAAAAACATGCTCTTTTGAAAAGCTGTGTTTTTCATGTGAGGGAAATCTTGGAAACCTCTTTACCGATTGCTTTGAAATTTTGAAACAACATTGCATTCAAATAGGCGCATGTTTTTATATACCCACTATATACATGCCTCACCTGTGACAGGAACAAACATGTTTGTTTTTTTAAGCAGCGCCATATGTTGAACGTAAGAGCAACACACACTGTCATCTCCAAAAATTCTTCACTGATTGCTTTGAAATTTTGTTACAGCATTTCATTCGAATATGCGCGTATTTTTATATATCTGCAATACAGATGCCTCACCTGTGACAGGTAAATTTTTTTTTTTTAAACAGAGCCATCTGTTGCACGTAATAGCAACACATACTATACTAAATATGTTGCGATTCAATTTCAATATCTCCGATGGCATTGGTAAATTGAATTTTCATAGATTTGGATTTATTTTCACTTTGATTTAATTATTTTGTGTGACATTGCATTGGAATTGAGCTGAGTTGTTTACCATACCGTTCATTTCATAAGTATAAGAATAGTTGCCGCACCTGTGTCAGGTAAAAACATTCTTTTTTTAAGAAACAGCATCATCTGTTGCATGTATGAGCAACACTTGCTATACTAAATATGTTACGCTTCCATATCAATGTTTCCAATTGCATTGACAAATTGAATTTTCATAGATATCGATTAATTTTCATTTGTTTTTATTTATTTTGTGTGACATTGCATTGGAATTGAGCTGTGTTGTCTACCCATACCATTCATTTTGTAAGTATAATTTATTTTTTATTTTTTTATTTTTTTTCATTTCGTTTTTTTAACTGTTTATATTTCATTGATTGGAACATCAGATCATTTAATGCTCCCAATTTTCTGATGGGAAAATCAGATTATTTGGAAATGCATTGGATGAGGAAGTGGGGATTGGTGGGGAGGACGAGTGGACACGGGAGAGGCTAATGGTGGAGAGGACAGGGGAACAGGGGAGTTGGGGGATGGTGGGAATGAGGGGAAAGGGGAATGGAGAATGGCGGGGAGGACAAGGGGACAGGGAAGTGGGAGATAGTGGGGAAGATGAGGAGACGGTGGAGTGGGGAATAGTTAGGAGGATGAGGGGACAGTGGAGTGGGGGGATGGTGGGGAGGACAAAGGGATGGAAGAAGGGGAAAGGGTGGGGAGGACGAAGGGATGGGGGGAGTAGGGAATTATTGGGAAGTCGAGGGAACGAGGGAGTGAGGAATGGTTGGGAGGACGAGATGACGGGGAAGGGGGAATATGGTGGGAATGACTGGGAGAAAGGGGAAGGTAGCTGTGTCTCAGAAATGCACATGTGTTGCTGAGCCACAGCAGCACGTGGGCTGGATAAAGCTAGTAAATAATGTTTATTCAGGTAAAGTACATACATACAAGATGAGTTACAAACCCCAATAATAAAAAATTATTGGGCTTATTAGACATATTAATAAGTCTACTGTGTATGAATACACTCAGGCTTCCTGTCCCTCGACACAATGAATAATTATTATTCGGAGTTTGTTGCTTCACCAATTACCTTAACCACCTTAACCACCGTGTTGCGCTGTCTTAAACAACGACAATCCCGCCGTGCGCATATAAAGAAATCTTTGCAAAAAATTATTTTTCCTTCCAAGAGTGTTAAATACCATCCCCAGATTACAGGTATGTTGAAAATTTTGTACAAATATACTTACTTTGGTCGCAGTGATGTCCAGAAAATGTCATGTGACGTCACGGCTCGGTGGTCGCCCGTGTCATAGAAACATAGACTCCAGAGGCAGTCGCTCCACAGATTCAACAAGCGCAAGTTGATTCAAATTTTTTTATGTTCATTTTTTCTGCACAATTACAAATGCATTTCTTCCGTTTTTTTTTTTTGCTAATCCTATGTATATTGAACGGGTTAACTCAAGTCAGGCAGTAAAACATCCGTACTGCTCAAAGAAACTGTTATATATATCATAAATGTGCCCACAAACATTGTTTATATTTTCTATATTACATGTTCAATTATGTTCATTTACAACTTAATTACACACTGTACACTATCACAGACTATATACATCACCTATCAACACACTTAGAACTATGCGAGTGTTTGATAATCAGTGAAGCAGTCAACGGGGCACAAGGCAACTTTGCACTCATCGCACCATTTGTAGACGGATCTTCGCTTCTGTTCCCTACATTGCGTGTTCATGCAAACAACGCACCCCTTTTCTCGTGTGCCTCTGCTTGGCATATAACCAAGCTTGTGTATAGCCAGAATTGCTTTACCCCTGAATCTGTCAGGAACTGCGTGAGGCATTGTTGCTGGCACCCCACGCGGCACAGCACTGCCCTCCACCCCATACTTCACCAGTAGTTGTGACACTAGAGCAACACTGAATGTACGGATTGGTGGTCTCTTGCCAGATTTAATATATGTTTATTCAGGTAAGGTACATACTTACATACAAGTGATGTTACATTAATGGATTGATATATAGATAGAGCTAGTACATACAATGCCTAAAGCCACTATTACGCAATGCGTTTCGGGCAAGAAAAACATTAATATCTAGAACTTAATACTAATTGAGCATAAAGAATAAAAAGTGTTGAGAACAAATACAAATACAGATAATACAAAAAAAAGAGGGAACATGACTGAAAAAGCAGCACAAATACAATAGGTTGACAAACAGTATTGATTAAAAAAAAAAAAAAAAAAAAAAAATTACAGACATGGGTTGACAATAGAGGAATGAGGTAGGTTACAGGGAATTTATTAGGTAGTGTTTAGTTTTTATCTTAAACTGGTTGAGAGAGGTACAGTCTTTAACATGGTTGGGAAGCTCATTCCACATTCTGGGTCCCTTGATTTGTAGAGCATTTCTAGTTTGATTAAGTCGTACTCTAGGAATATCAAAACTGTATTTATTTCTGGTGTGGTGCTCATGGGTTCAGTTACAACCTTCAATGAAGTTTTTGAGGTCAGGATTGGCATTACAGTTCAGCGTTTTATATATGTATAATACACAAGAGAGAATGTGCAGTGACTTAATATCTAACATATTCAGAGATTTGAGTAAGGGTACCGAGTGATGTCTGGGGCCAGAGTTGGATATTTTTCCTAATAGCAGCTTTGTGTTGGGTAATAAGAGGACGTAAATAATTTTGGGTAGTAGAACCCCAAGCACAAATACCATAGTTGAGGTATGGATAGATGAGGGAGTAATAGAGAGTAACCAGGGCAGGGCGGGGTACATAATATCTGATCTTAGAAAGAATGCCAACAGTTTTTGAAACTTTTTTTGATATATTTAGAATGTGACCCTGGAAATTCAGCTTGTGGTCGATGAGAACGCCAAGGAATTTGCCATCTAATTTGTTACAAATTTGGGTATTGTTTATTTTGAGATTTATCTGATTAGAGGATTTATTGCCAAACAATATAAAACGTTTTGTCAATGAAAAGGGTGAGTTTGTTGGCGGTTAGCCACAGATGGACTTTCTCTAGCCCAGTATTTACTGTGGCATTTAGAGCAAGGGGGTCAGGACTGGAGTAAATGAAGGTTGTGTCGTCAGCAAATAGAATTGGTTTGAGGTGTTGGGAGGCATTTGGAAGGTCATTAATGTAGATGAGAAAGAGGAGAGGGCCAAGTATGCTGCCCTGAGGAACACCAATGTTGATGGGTAGGGTGGGAGAAATTGTATTATTCACAGAAACATACTGGAGCCTGTCAGTAAGATAAGATTTGAGGTATTGCGGGGAGTGTCCTCTGACTCCATAATGATATAATTTAAGAAGAAGGTTTTGATGGTTGACAGTGTCAAAAGCCTTACGCAGGTCCACAAATAACCCAACAGGAAACTCCTTTTTATCAAGAGCTGCGTGAATTAAGTTAATCATACTAATAAGTGCATCGTTAGTGCTTTTTTTGGGTCTGAAGCCATATTGACAAGAGCTAAGTATATAGTGTTTGGCTAGAAAAGAGTAAAGCTGCTTGTAGATTAGTTTTTCGAATATTTTTGACAAGTTAGGCAGGATTGATATAGGTCTGTAGTTGTTAACATCTGTGAGATCACCACATTTGTGGACAGGCGTTACTCTCGCTTTTTTTAGAATGTCAGGAAAGGTTTGGAGTTCAAGTGACTTGTTGAAGAGCAATGCAATAGCAGGGGCTAGAGATCTGGAGGCTTTTTTGTAAATTAAAGTTGGTATCTCCTCGAGGGCACTAGACTTGGTTTTAAGGGAAAGGATTATTTCATTGACATCAGTGGAACTAGTAGGCTTTAGGTACAGAGACTGTGGATAGTTACCTGTATCCACGTATTTACCTGTATATGTATTTCCTGTATAGTTACCTGTATATGTATTTCATGAGAGACGTGTTAAAACAGTTCATCACTGCAACGTCAACGAGGTGGATTTTTGTTTTCATCCACTTCACAGATTTTTGCACGCACTCGACGACACCAACCATCATGGCACATTTATCTACTAACCGCATATTTACATTGTAGTCAATGACACAATCAGGTTTATACATTGGCAACCTTGTTGCAAAGTTCACTTTGCCACTGTCCAGCATGGCACCAGTGTGAATAATTGTCAACATATTCACCTCGTGTCTGTTCCTCCACCACATGGATAACATTTTATCACACTTTCGCAGCTGGCATTTCCGCACTGCAATACCAATGCCAAACACTGGCATTTTCCTCCTGTGGGCCTTGACAGTGCCACATACGCCAGTGTTGTGATCAAGGAGAAATCTTGTCGACAAGGGGCTGGTATATTGGTTGTCCATGTACAGAATATGCCCCACTTGTCTAGCAATGGTTCCATGAGTGTTTTCACGACACTGCCTGAGAAGCCATGTGGATCTTGACCTGGTATGTCAATATCTGTACTTGAATACGATATCATGTCCGAGACCTTACCTTGTTTCCTTGAAGTATTTCCGGTGTTTAGAGTCCCCGCGGCCCGGTCGTCAACCAGGCCTGCCTCCTCGTTGCTGGACTGGTCAACCAGGCTGTTGGAATCACAACCTGGTTGATCAGGTATCCTCTGGAGGTTCCTAACCAGTTCTCTCTTAAACAGTGTGAGGGGTCGGCCAGTTATTACCCCTATGTGTAGTGGAAGGGGCATAACTAGCCGACCCCTCACACTGTTCAAAAGAGAACTGGATAGGCACGTCGAGTAACATAGATGGTGATGGTAACTCTAGTGGTGTTGACCAAGGGCGGCCTGGGAAGCTGAGCGAGGCACGTGTACTGTACACACTTTTGACATCGTCCACCCCAGTGTCCCCATCACTCATGTCAAGATCTGTGTTAGGTATTTTTCTAGACTGTAGTCTAAATCGCCAACAATCGGTCTATCATCATACAATATGACCCGTATTTTCTCCTCTGAGAGTCATTTTGCAGCACCACGGCTGACCGTGGACTGGGAGCTCGTAGACGATGCATCAGACATGGTTGCTTCCTTGTAACTTACGGTCCTCATGCCCCTGGGGCATGCTGGAATTTTTTTTCAAAATGGTTGACGATCACTGGAGGCCTCAGGCATTCATTTCGTACCCAAGTCACCGCACACCAGTTTTGAATACTATGCTAAATATACGAGCGCCTGCAGGCGCTCTGCACACCCCTGATCTAGCGCCTACAGGTGCTCTGTACAGTGCAGTGGCTATGAATTATGACTTTACAGATACCGAAGCATTGTCATTGAGTAAATAAACAAGGTTACATTAAACTTATTTATGTGCTAATAAAAAAAAAAAGATTTATGGTTAAAGTTACCTTGTATGTAGAGACAATTGCTAAGTTCTAAAACATTCCTAGTTACAGTGTGGATGATGACACTGTAAACAGATTTGTTTAGACATTTTTATATAATAACAGGTTTTAAGTAAGAGACAAGTGTTGCACATTATTTTATCTATAAATAATATAAACTAATGATAGAACCTAAACAAATAATAATGACACATCATTCACATGCATCAAGCCAACAATATGTTATACGTACAACTGATCAAAATATTTTAGGCTATTCCTATACCTGATAATACAGGCCTATAATGACCATACCTACCAAACAAACAATATTCAAATTTAGACCTTTACATAAACATTTAAAATCACAAACTTCAATGGAGACATCATTATATATTAATATACTGTCAGATTTAGGCACTTGTAAATGTGAGATAAGATATTTATTCAGGTACAGGTACAAACATTGAAAATGAGTTACAAACATAATGTCGGATTAATAGAGCTAGTACATACAATGTCTGAAGTCATTATTAATATGCATAGCATTTCGGGCAAGGTGTGGGGGAAAAAAACATACAAAAACTTAATACTAATTGAGATAAAAACCATAAATTGAATTGAAAAAAGGAAAAAAGAAAAAGAGAATGCCAATAATTACATGATGGATAGAGCAGCAGAAAACACAACAAAATAACAGAAGAAATTTTACCTAAATTAACAGAAGATTAAAATTTTCGTAAAGTTTATACATGGTAGATATCAGCAGTTAAATAAGTTGATCAATAATCAATAATGTTTGAAAATACCATGATACAGGTTGACATTTAGGAGGTAAGGCAGGTTACATGGAGTTTATTAGATAGTACTTGGTTTTACTCTTGAACGGTAGAGAGGGGTACAGCCTTTGACATGATTGGGTAGGTCATTCCTCATTCTGGGTCCCTTGATTTGCAGAGCATTTCTAGTTTGGTTAAGTCACACTATTGGATTATCAAATAGGAATCTGTTTCTAGTTTATAAAAGCTTAGAAAATAAATATGATACTAGCAGTAATTAAGCCTTCAATTAAATTGTTGTTGTTGGTTGCGGGTTGGACAAATATATGAAGCGGGTTGGACAAATATATGAGTGGGACTGGGTGGTTATAGAATAGGAGCTGCCTCGTATGGGCCAATGGGCCTTCTGCAGTTGCCTTTGTTCTTATGTTCTTATGTTCTTAAATACTCCATATTATAACAACAATGTTGTAGTTAGACTAATATAAATGCCAAGTTCTGGTTTATAAAAGTCCAGTTTCTGGAAAACGCAAATGCCAGGTTCAGGCTAATATAATTGCCAGATTCACCTATAAAATTGTCAGGTGTAAGCTAGTATAGTTACCATAATTAGGTTAATTTAACTTTTAGATTCATGAGTTATATAATTGTCAACTAAGAATAATGTAACTGCCAGGTTCAAGCTAATATTGACAGTCAGGGTAAGTAATTATTAAAAGAAGGCACCAAACCGGAAAGGCTATGTAGCACCACAAATGTGCGGAATAATCAGAGGGCGCTAAATATCACCAAGGATGCCAATACGAGAACAGAAACGCATAAGGCGAACGATATCAAAAGTATTCGATAAACCAAGAATTCTATCGAGGGACAAGTGACCGCGAGGGACGGTCGGAAAGCAAGACACACGCTCGTCCTGGAAGTCAGGACACTCAACAAGGACATGCACGACGGTAAGAGGGACAATGCAATTTGGGCAACAAGGAGCTGGGTGCCGTTCAATTAAGTGACCGTGAGTTAAGCGCTTATGGCAAAGACGCAACCGTGCCAGAGCCGTTTCCCACCGCCGGTTACAGTGGCAGGAGGAAGGCCACGGGGACACACAACGCTTAAGAGTATGCAGTTTGTTACCAACAACAGAAGACCAATAACCCTGCCAACGGGCAAGGGTGGAGGAATGAATAACTGGATAAAAGCTGAAAAAAGGAAAAAGTCGGAAATACCTTTACGGGAAACGGGACAAGCTCGTATTGCCTCTAGCGGCAGCATCCGCACGCTCATATAAAGAAACACCAACATGGCTGGGAACCCAGCAAAACTCCACGGATTTTAATTTACTAGAGATAAGAAACAGCCAATGTTGAATCTCGACGACTACCGGATGGACAGGATTAAAGGACCCGAGAGCCATGAGGGCACTACGAGAGTCAACTACAATCACAAAGGAGGATTGACAGCGAGAAAGCAGGAGACAGAGATCATGGAGAATAGCATAAAGTTCCACTGTGAAGATGCTAGTCTCTGAAGGGAGGCGACACATATAAGTGTGGTCAGGAAAAACAACAGAGTAGCCCACACAGCTCTTAGACTTAGACCCATCGGTGAAGACGGAAACGGAGCGGGAGTGTGAAGAAAAGTGCTCAAGAAAAAGGCTTTTCAGAACCGTAGGAGGAGTAAAAGCTTTAGTAATGCAGGTCAAAGATGTACAAAACTTTGGAAGGGGGATCCTCCATGGGGTCAAGGAAGGAACAATACGAGGAGAAATAAGAGAAAGACGAATGAAAAAAAAAGTCCTGTAAGCGAGATAGCCGGACAGAAAGAGGGAGGTGGTGAAGAGGAACAGGAACTAAAGGAGGGGTAAAAGTCAAAGCACGACAGAAGCGAGAGGAAGGATGTTGCGGATACGCTTCCAAATCAGCAGGAGAGGAATTTCGGACGTGATAATGACGACAAAAGACATGCAACATGCACGTTTAGCCATACGGATGGTCCTACGGGCCACTGCACTTGTCTTCCGAAACAAAAGAAAAGATTCAGGTGTCTGCCGGCGACGATGTCTCTTCCAGGCTGCACGCTTACAGCGGACAGCCCGAGCACAGTCCACATACCACCAGAAAACGCACTTCCGCGTTACCCGAGAGGAAGAGCGAGGAGCGAAGACCTCCCCCCTGGGTCATCTGGGTCATAAAGTTTGAACAAAATAACATACATAATATTACAAATATACGGTATACATATAATATTATAAATATTAAATATATAAATATATACGTATAATTTTATAAAGAGTTAAAAGGACTGACATCAACAAGTGATCCGTACAGTGAACCACAAATACAATACAATACATCAGACAATGGAGAGGTGTGGCGAGTGTTCGGGAGTACTGGGAAGACGTAATGCAGGCGTAACGTGTTGCATCTGTAACATAAGATTTCACCTGGGCTGTACAGAAGTATCTCCAGGATGCACAGAAAGGCAAGGAATTTACTGGGTTTGCAAAGATGAGAGATTAATGTTGGAGAACATAACTAAACTGATGAAAAACATTCCCGAGTCACAGAGATTACCATTCACAGACAAGCTACCAGTGATATATGCGGACTGGGAAAAGACAACATTGGATAACGACCAAAACTCAGGAACAGATAGTTTAGAGAACCGCAGCAGTAGTGTGGAGGAAGAGGGTATTGTGGTACAAAATAACTGCAATATTGCAGAGCCAGGTAATATAAACGATGAGAGCAACAGTGAGACAGAGTGCATAGTTGAAGGAATTGGGACGAAAGACGGAGATGACTCCAATAAAGAGGTAGACAAGACAGACAGAGATATAAATACCTTAAAAAACGCAAAACCTGAACATATTTGCAAATTCTACGCTAAAGGAATATGCAAATATGGAAAATTAGGAGCAAAATGCAATTTTCTGCATCCTCGAAAATGCAGGAACATGTTAACGAGGGGTACATACCGTTTTGGAACAGGGTGTAGATACTTTCATCCTAAATTATGTCAATTTTCAATTAGGGGCAAAAAATGCTACAATCTTCAGTGTACGGAATTCCACGTGAGAGGTATACAGCGTTATAGACGGGAAGATCAATAAGACACTACTGGAAATTTTTTAGAGGAAGGCAGAAACAGTATAGAAAATATAAGAGAGAGAGGAACAGTCAGATGAAACCACTACAGGATTACAGTGGGGAAGGGAGATACCCACAAGACTGGAATACAAATTATCAACAAGCACACAGGTACTACACCACACAACACCCGTCCTACTACCAAAACTGACGAATCACTTCCAAAACAACACACCCTGGACCGGGGTAGAGTGGGGGGAGAACTACCAAAGCCCACCAAAAGTGACACGCAATGTGGGAAATCATTCATATTTGCAAACATACAAGGCTTGAAACCAAAATCAAGAAATAAAGTTCATAAATGGCCTTCTAATAGAATCGAACTCAATATTTGGTGCATTTACAGAAACCCACACAAAAGACCACATGGATAGTGAAATCTGGATTCCGAACTATAATCTATATAGATGTGACAGTAATTAGGTCAAGTGGAGGAGTAGTTCTGTATATTAAAGAGGAGCTGGCATGCACAGAGCTCCTGAACTCGTCCAATGAGGTGGTAGAGGTACTTGGAATCAAGGTAGAAAATATTAATCTACTTATTATTTTAATATACAAACCGCCAGATGCAACAGTTGAGGAATTCACTGAACAGTTCCACAAAATAGAGAATATCCTTGGTAACCTAGCAAACCCAGTACCAGATATCATCTTCCGTGGAGACTTCAGTCTACCCAGTTTAAAATGGAGAATAGTAAACAATAACATCATAGCAGGAAGTCAACCTGGAAAGAACCAACCAGAGGTCAGAGAACTACTGAGATTCTGTGACAAATTCTCGCTCAGTCAGCAGATTACAGAACCAACTAGGAACGAAAACACGCTGGAACTGATATTCACGAACAATGAGGAGCTAATCAGAGACATTACTGTCTCAAACACTACGTACTCGGACCACAAGCTCATTGAAGTGCAAACTAACATTAATAACGGTAGTAGGCCCAAGAGAAACAACAAGCGAGAAGGGCTATTCAATAAATTCAATTTTAATAATAAAAGGATAGACTTGGAGAAAATAAACAGGAAACTTACAAACATTCAATGGGAAAATGTTCTAAGAAATAAAAATCTTACACAAGGAATAGAAAAACTGACTTCTGAAGCATATAAAGTCTGTCTGAAACATGTTCCTTTGAGGAAAGCCAGAAAGAGGTCCAGTGTAGAAAGAGAACGGAGACGACATTACAAAAGGAGGAAGAAATTAACGGAAATGCTTAAGCAGACACGACTCTCCATACAAAGAAGAAATAATTTAAACAGGGAGATTGAAGAAATCGAACAGAGACTGAAGCATTCCTATCAGACTGAAGAAAGGCAACTAGAACAGAAAGCAATTCAAGAAATAAAGATAAACCCAAAATATTTCTTCACATATGCTAAATCAAAAGCGAAAACCACTGCCAGTATTGGACCTATTCGTATTAGTGAAGGTTCATACACTGAGGATGACAAAGAAATTAGTGAAATCCTAAAAAAGCAGTATGAGGACATGTTTAGCACTCCGATACTCAGCATGAAAGTGGAAGATTCGGACAATTTCTTTATGAATGATACTCAAACACCTGTAAATATAACTGATATCAGCACGAGCGTGACAGATTTTGAAAGAGAAATTGACAATATGCCCATGCACTCAGCCCCGAGGCCAGACTCATGGAATTCAATATTTATAAAGAAATGCAAAGTGCCAGTAGCACAGGTACTCGGTATAGTGTGGAGGAAGAGCTTGGACACAGGTGAGATACCAGATGCGCTTAAAGCAGCAGACATTGCCCCTCTACACAAGGGAGGGAGCAAAGCATTAGCAAAGAATTATAGACCAGTTGCACTAACGTCCCACATAATAAAAGTATTTGAGAGAGTGATCAGGAGTCAGGTCAGTAGATTCATGGAAACTAATGACCTCCACAATCCAGGTCAACATGGATTTAGAGCAGGAAGATCATGCCTCTCACAGTTACTTGTCCACTATGGCAAAATCACTGAGGCATTAGAGGAAAAAAAAAATGCAGATGTCGTATACACAGATTTTGCAAAGGCATTCGACAAATGTGACCATGGAGTAATTGCACACAAAATGAGGTCAATGGGTATAACTGGTAAAGTAGGACGCTGGATACTCAATTTCCTATCGAACAGAACACAAAGAGTAACAGTTAATCAAGTAAAATCGAGTCCGAGCGCAGTTAAAAGCTCTGTACCTCAAGGTACAGTCTCCGTGGTGTAGTGGTAAGACACTCGCCTTGCGTTCCGCGAGCGCTATGTCATGGGTTCGTATCCTGGCCGGGGAGGATTTACTGGGCGCAATTCCTTAACTGTAGCCTCTGTTTAACGCAACAGTAAAATGTGTACTTGGATGTAACAACGATTCTTCGCGGCAAGGGATCGTATTCCAGGGACCTGCCCGAAACGCTACGCGTAATAGTGGCTGTACAAGAATGTAACAACTCTTGTATATATATCTCTCTCTCTCTCTCTCTCTCTCTCTCTCTCTCTCTCTCTCTCTCTCTCTCAAAAAAAAAAAAAAAAAAAAAAAAAAAAAAAAAAAAAAAGGTACAGTCCTTGCACCACTGCTGTTCCTTATTCTCATATCAGACAGACAAAAACACAAGTCACAGCTTCGTGTCATCCTTTGCAGATGATAAAAAAATCAGCATGAAAATTTCCTCTGCTGAAGACATTGATAAACTACAAACAGATATTAACAAAGTTTTCGATTGGGCAACAGAAAATAACATGATGTTTAACGGTGATAAATTCCAGGTACTCAGATAAAGCAAAAATGAGGATCTTAAACATAATACAGGGTACAAAACACAATCGAATCTGCCCATAGTAGGAAAACAGCATGTCAAGGATATGGGAATAATGATGTCCGACGACCTAACGGTTAGGGAGCATAACCAAGCAAGTATTGCGTCAGCCAGAAAAATGATCGGATGGATTACAAGAACCTTCAAGTCCAGAGATCCCATCACAATGGTTGTACTCTTCAAATCACTTGTCTTGTCCCGTCTTGAGTACTGCTCAGTACTCACTTCCCCCTTCAGAGCAGGAGAGATTGCTGAAATTGAGGGAATACAGAGAACATATACGGCACGCATAGACGGGATTAAGCACCTAAATTATTGGGATCGTCTCAAAGCTCTCCAAATGTACTCACTAGAAAGGAGACGAGAGAGAGAGATACCAAATAATATATACATGGAAAATACTGGAGGGACAGATCCCAAATCTGCACAGTAAAATAACAACGTACTGGAGTGAACGACATGAAAGAAAATGCAGAATAGAACCAGTGAAGAGCAGAGGTGCCATGGGCACAATCAGAGAACACTGTATGAACATCAGAGGTCCACGGTTGTTCAACGTCCTACCAGCGAGCATCAGAAATATTACAGGAACAACCGTGGACATCTTCAGGAGGAAACTAGATTGTTTCCTTCAAGGAGTGCCGGACCAACCGTAGTGGGTATGTGGGCCTGCGGGCTGCTCCAAGCAACAGCCTGGTGGACCAAACTCACACAAGTCAAGTCTGGCCTCGGGCCAGGCTTGGGGAGTAGAAGAACTCCCAGAACCCCATCAACCAGGGTTATAAACCCATGGAACCGCCTACCCGCTGAAGCCGTAGATGCCCAGTTCCATCTAAAAAATATCATTAAGACAATTGACGGGCCCTTTAACAAGCCGCCGGCTTTCTGTCCTCTTCGAGGCCACTAGATAGTTAGTGGCCCTTGGGTAAATTCAGTAAATATATACAATAATGTCAGCGCATCTTCCGAGCAACAAGGACAGCTACACAGTATCTCTTAGAATTACGTAGGTAAACAACACTTTAATATTGACCTCTGCGAGCCTGAACACCCCACTGCTGTTAGCTTCCTCAACTGTATGAATTCCTGCTTCCTCATACCCTTAATCACTAGACCTACTAGAATCACTGATAGCACTGCCACGACGCTCGATCACATCTGGACAAACATAACCTCTCCGCTTACTTCAGGTATAATCACCGATAGCACTACAGATCATTACCCCACATTTCTCTTAACTAACATTAGCAAACCACCTCTTGAGTCAAGAGTGATACGTTTTAGACTACACAATGAAACTGCTATAGACAATTTTATAACTGCTGCTGATAATGTCAACTGGGAGTCCGAGTTAGGTAACATAGTGGACATCAACCTAGCAGTGCAATCTTTTCTTCAAAAAACTCTTAGCCTTTATAATACCCACTGTCCTATGCTTACAAAACAAGTCACAACCAAAAGGCTTAACAATCCCTGGCTTACAAAGGGAATAGTTAAATCTATTAATAAAAAACATGACCTTGAGAAGAAGTATAGGTTAGGAATTGTCTCCAAAGAATTCTCAAAGAATTACTCAGTATTGCTGTCTAAGATAATTAGACGAGCCAAAACTAAATACTACGAAGATAAATTTACCCAAATAAAGAGCAACATTAAACAGACTTGGAGAACAATTTCTCAAATATTGGGATCAAAGAAGTCTTTAAATAACAAACCGACTCTCCTGTCTAATAACGATGGTCAGCTTTCAGCCTCTGATTCTGCTATTGAGTTCAATAGGTTCTTCTCTTCCATTGGTTCATCCCTTGCAAATGATATTCCATCTTCCAGTACAGACATTAATGACTATCTTTCAGGTAACTATCCACAGTCTCTGTACCTAAAGCCTATTAATTCCACTGACGTCAATGAGATAATCCTTTCCCTTAAAACCAAGTCTGGTGCCCTTGAGGAGATACCAACTTTAATTTACAAAAAAGCCTCCAGATCTTTAGCCCCTGCTATTGCTTTGCTCTTCAACATGTCACTTGAACTCCAAACCTTCCCAGATATTCTAAAAAAAGCGAGAGTAACGCCTGTCCACAAATGTGGTAATCTCACAGATGTTAACAACTACAGACCTATATCTATCCTGCCAAACTTGTCAAAAAATTTTGAAAAACTAATCTATAAGCAGCTTTACTCATATCTAGCCAAACTCAATATACTTAGCCCTTGCCAATATGGCTTCAGACCCAAAAAAAGCACTAACGATGCACTTATTAGTATGCTTAACTCGATTCATACAGCTCTTGATAAAAATGAGTTCCCTGTTGGGTTGTTTGTGGACCTGCGTAAAGCTTTTGACACTGTCAACCACCAAAACCTTCTTCTTAAATTACATCATTATGGAGTCAGAGGACACTCCCTACAATACCTCAAATCCTACCTTACTGACAGGCTCCAATATGTTTCTGTGAATAATACAATTTCTCCCACCCTACCCATCAACATTGGTGTTCCCCAGGGCAGCATACTTGGCCCTCTCCTCTTTCTCATCTACATTAATGACCTTCCAAATGCCTCCCAACACCTCAAACCAATTCTATTTGCTGACGACACAACCTTCATTTACTCCAGTCCTGATCCCCTTGCTCTAAATGCCACAGTAAATACTGAGCTAAATAAAGTCCATCTGTGGCTAACTGCCAACAAACTCACCCTTAACATTGACAAAACCTTTTATATTCTGTTTGGCAATAAATCCTCTAATCAAATAAATCTCAAAATAAACAATACCCAAATTTGTAACAAATTAGATGGCAAATTCCTTGGCATTCTCATTGACCACAAGCTTAATTTCCAGGGTCACATTCTAAACATATCAAAAAAGTTTCAAAAACTGTGGGCATTCTTTCTAAGATCAGATATTATGTACCACGCCCTGCCCTGGTGACTCTCTATTACTCCCTTATCTATCCATATCTTAACTATGGTATTTGTGCTTGGGGCTCTACTACCCAAAATCACTTACGTCCTCTAATTACTCAACACAAAGCTGCTATTAGGACAATATCCAACTCTGGCCCCAGACATCACTCGGTACCCCTACTTAAATCTCTGAATATGTTAGACATTAAGTCACTGCACATTCTCTCATGTGTATTATACATATATAAAACGCTAAACTATAATGCCAATCCTGATCTCAAAAGATTCATAGAAGGTTGTATCAGAACCCATGAGCATCACACCAGAAATAAATACAGTTTTGATATTCCTAGAGTACGACTTAATCAAACTAGAAATGCTCTACAAATCAAGGGGCCCAGAATGTGGAATGACCTTCCCAACCATGTTAAAGACTGTACCTCTCTCAACCAGTTTAAGTTAAAAGCGAAGCTATACCTAATAAATTCCCTGTAACCTACCTTACCCTTCTATTGTCAACCAATGTCTGTTTTTTTCTTTAAAGAGCGCTGTTTGTCGACATAATTGTATTTGTGCTGCTTTTTCATCTATGTTTTCATTTCTTGTTTTCATTCTACTCATTATGCTCAATTAGTATTAAGCTTGTCATTTAAGTTTATCATGCCCGAAACGCTTTGCGTAATAGTGGCTTTAGGCATTGTATGTACTAGTTCTACCTATAAGTCAAACAATCCTTGTAAATATTTATTGTATGTATGTACCTTACCTAAATAAAATTGTATTGTATTGTATTGTATAACAAATGTAACATATTTGTTTACTACAATGTCGGTGCTGGCTGTTGAAGTTGAAAAAACATTGTTTTACTTCGAAATATACTAATTTTATAAGAAAATTCGACGTAAATAGGGGGCGGTAGAGCTCCGATAAGCCAGCGCTAAATCTTTTTTTTTCTTTTTTTTTGTGATATATACAAGAGTTGTTACATTCTTGTACAGCCACTAGTACGCGTAGCGTTTCGGGCAGGTCCCTGGAATACGATCCCCGCCGCGAAGAATCGTTGTTACAACCAAGTACACATTTTACTGTTGCGTTAAACAGAGGCTACAGTTAAGGAATTGCGCCCAGTATATCCTCCCCGGCCAGGATACGAACCCATGACATAGCGCTCGCGGAACGCCAGGCGAGTGTCTTACCACTACACCACGGAGACTCCTACTTCAATATGAAGAATGTTGCTGCTCTCTGATTGGCCAAACGAAACACAGTCGTGACCTCTATCGGCACACAGGTGAACCAACAAATACCTTCCTAAGTGGACCTTATTGAATCGCACCTAAGCATCTTCTTAGGGCGCACTTAGGAACCTTCGTAGCAAACCCACTTACGAAGAAATACACAGAGCTTCCTGAATCTAGGGTCTTGTGTTTTGGGTCTGGTTCACCTGCGTGCCGATAGAGGTCACTACTGTGTTTCGTTTGGCCAATCAGAGAGCAGCAACATAATCCATATTGAAGATTTAGTGCTGGCTTATCGGAGATACTGCCTCCTATTTACGTCGATTTTTCTTATAAAATTAGTATATTTCGAAGTAAAATTATCTTTTTTTCAACTTCCACCGCTGCCCACTGGATGGGGGGCGGTGTGCAGGACAAACATATCAATTGTGACACTAGCTCTCCAAATACGTCAGTTGCTTAATTTAGAAACTGTACTTGTGTTCGATCTCGAACCCATTGTTGGTGTGATGACTTATACTAAATTTTGTAACTAGCTCATCAAGATTGTCTCATCATTTATAGTCTCCGTGGTGTAGTGGTAAGACACTCGCCTGGCGTTCTGTGAGCGCTATGTCATGGGTTCGTATCCTGGCCGGGGAGGATTTACTTGGCGCAAATCCTTAACTGTAGCCTCTGTTTAACACAACAGTAAAATGTGTACTTGGATGAAAAAACGATTCTTCGCGGCAGGGGATCGTATTCCAGGGACCATAGGATTAAGGACTTGCCCGAAACGCTACGCGTACTAGTGGCTGTACAAGAATGTAACAACTCTTGTATATATCTCAAAAAAAAAAAAAAAAAATTGTAACTTGCTTAGCTAAATGAATTGTGGGGTTCAGTCACTGAGCCCATTATGTGCCTCTGTAACCCTTTCCACTACCGCCCACAAGATGGGTATGGGGTGCATAATAAATGAACTAAACTAACTAACCTACGTCAATGTCCTTGTTGCTCGGAAGATGCGCTGACAATTATTGTATATATTTACTGAATTTACCCAAGGGCCACTAACTATCTAGTGGCCTCGAAGAGGACAGAAAGCCGGCGGCTTGTTAAAGAGCCCGCCAATTTTTATAATAATAATAATAATAATAATAATAATAATAATAATTTATTTAGGAACAGTACATATATAGTTGCAGAGTTAAAGTACAAACATTCTGTTAGATTTAAAGATAGAGGTAGTACATACAATACCTAAAGCCACTAGTACACATAGCGTTTCGGGCAAGGTGAGGTGGGGAAAAAAACACTTAGACTAAAACTTAATAGTAATTGAGCTTAAAGTATAAATTGTGAATGAAAAAAAAATAATAAAATATAAAAAAGGGGGAAACATGTTACAACATAGCCAATATACAAGTTGGTCAACAAACAGTATTTTTTTTTAATAGTAAGACATGGGTTGACATTTAGAAGTAAGGTAGGTTACATGGAGTTTATTAGGAAGTACTTAGTTTTCATCTTAAACTGAAATACAATCTTTGACATAATCGGGAAGGTCATTCCACATTCTGGGTCCCTTGATTTGTAGAGCATTTCTAGTTTGATTAAGTCTAACTCTTGGAATATCAAATAGGTATTTGTTTCTGGTGTGGTGCCCATGAGTTCTGTTACAACCTTCTAGGAAGCGTTGAAGGTCAGGATTGACATCACAATTCAGAGTTTTAAATATATAGAGTACACATGAGAGAATGTGCAGTTACTTAATATCTAACATATTCAGAGATTTGAGTAAGGGTACCGAGTGCTGTCTGGGGCCAGAGTTAGATATTGTTCTAATAGCAGCTTTGTGTTGGGTAATTAAAGGACGTAAATGATTTTGGGTAGTAGAACCCCAAGCACAAATACCATAGTTGAGATAATAATAGATGAGAGAGTAATAGATCGTCACCAGGGATGGGCGGGGTACATAATATCTGATCTTAGAAAGAACGCCAACAGTTTTAGAAATTTTTTTTGCTATATTTAGAATGTGTCCCTGGAAATTCGGCTTGTTATCGATGAGGACACCAAGGAATTTACCATCAACTTTACTACTGACTTGTATATTGTTTATTCTTAAATTAATTTCATTTGAGGATTTATTACCAAACAAAATATAGTAAGTTTTGTCAATGTAAAGGGTGAGTTTGTTGGCAGTTAGCCAAAGATGGACTTTATTTAGTTCAGTATTCACAGAGATATTTAGAGCAAGAGGGTCAGGACTGGAGAAGATGAAAGTTGTGCCTTCAGCAAATAAGATTGGTTTGAGGTGTTGAGAGGCATTTGGAAAGTCATTTAAGTAGATGAGAAAGAGGAAAGTGCCAAGTATGCTGCCCTGTGGAACACCGATGTTTATAGGTAGTGTCGGAGAAATGGAATTATTCACAGAAACATATTGGAGCCTGTCAGTAAGGTAAGACTGAAGGTATTGCAGGGAGTGTCCTCTGACTCCATAATGATGTAATTTAAGAAGAAGGTTTTGGTGGTTGACAGTGTCAAAAGCCTTACGCAGGTCCACAAATATCCCAACAGGGAACTCCTTTTTATCAAGAGCTGCATGAATCAAGTTAATGATAGTAATAAGTGCATCGTTAGTGCTATTTTTGGATCTGAATCCATATTGACAAGAGCTTAGTATATTGTGTTTGGCTAGATAAAAGTAAAGCTGCTTGTAGATTAGTTTTAAAATATTTTTGACAAGTTTGGCAAAATTGATATAGGTCTGAAGTTGTTAACATCAGTGAGATCACCACATTTGTGGACAAGGGTTACTCTCGCTTTTTTTAGGATATCTGGAAAAGTTTGGAGTTCAAGAGACTTGTTGTAGAGCAATGCAATAGCAGGGGCTAAAGATTTGGAGGCTTTTTGTAGAGTAGAGTTGGTATCTCCTCAAGGGCACTAGACTTGGTCTTAAGGGAAAGGATTATCTTATTTACATCAGTTAATTATATTTTTTAGCTGCAATTTGGCATTTACGGCTTCAGCGGCTAAGCGGTTCCATGGGTTTATAACCCTCTGGTCGGAAAAACATCTGTTTTCAGTCCTACTTGAGAGAACATACTCTCCAACACTATATCTGTGTTTGCCCTGTTATCAGTGACTTCATACCAAATGGTATGAGGTACTTTGAGCTCTGTAATTACTTCATACACTCAGGAATATTGCAAGATATTCTTGTGCTGCACCCAGATTTTGCCAGTGGAGGCTAATAGATCAGCCTTAAATATTTTGTTCTCTCCTGATTCCATGTATGACTGGCCATCCTGTGAGGTGAGGATGTTGGATGAGCTGGTAGCTGGTTTTTTTTATATACACTGTGTGGTCCTTCATATAGAATAAAGAAGCAGCACGTTGCTGTGTATACCTAAACATGTTAAAAAATACATTGTTTGAGAGGAGTCTTGTAGAAACTGATAAGAGTAATTATAATATAATGTTTCCATGATTCAGTGCTTACCTCTTGTGAAAATCGTGAAGTGTTGATTAATCAGAGTTGATTTGACATAACACATAATCACAATATCTCTGTATTTAACTTGAATGTGAGATCACTAAGCAAACATCACTTCGATGATGTTTGTGCCTTGATTGGAACTTTTGACATTAAATTCGCTTTTATTATACTAACTGAAACGTGGTAAAAAGAGGATATTACTCAACTCTTTAACATGCCAAACTACTCAGCAATTCACAACTGTCGACCAATTCAGAGAGGTGGTGGTACTGCTCTTTACTACCACCAAGAACTAACATGCTTAAAAGTAATTAGAACTAGAGACTGCTGTGGGGAGTATATCATCGCCAGTTTCAGAGTCAAGGGTGCTGAGTCTGTCATGACTGGGTGCAGTCTATAGAATTCTTAACACTGATGTGTCCGAATTCAACTCATATCTTAAAAATCTAATCCTAGATAACAAACTGAACAAAAACCATCTAATTATCGCAGGGGACTTTAATATTGACCTCTGCGAGCCTGAAAACCCTTCTGCTGCCAGTTTCCTCAACTGTATGAATTCCTGCTTCCTCATACCCTTAATCACTAGACCTACTAGAATCACTGATAGTACTGCCACGACTCTTGGTCACATCTGGACCAACATAACCTCTCCACTTACTTCAGGGATAATCATCGATAGCACTACAAACCAGTTCCCCACATTTCTCCTAACTAACATTAACAAACCACCTCTAGAGACAAGGGAGATAAGCTTTAGGCTGCACAATTAAACTTCTATAGGCAATTTTATAGCTGCTGCTGATAATGTCAACTGGGTGTCCGAATTAGTGAACATAGGGGACATTAACCTAGCAGTGCAATCTTTTCTTCAAAAAACTCTCAGCCTTTATAACACCCACTGTCCTATGCTAACAAAACAAGTCACAACTAAAAGGCTAAATAATCCTTGGCTTACAAAGGGGATACTTAAATCCATTAATAAAAAACATGACCTTGAGAAAAAGTATAGGTTAGGAATCGTCTCCAAAGAATTTTCAAAGAATTACTCATCATTGCTATCTAAAATAATTAGGAGAGCCAAAATTAAATACTACGAAGATAAATTTACCCAAACAAAGGGCAACATTAAGAAAACATGGAGCACAATTTCACAAATATTGGGATCAAAGAAGATTTTAAATAACAAACCAATATTCCTGTCAAATAACGATGGTCAGCTACCAGCCTCTGACACTGCTCTTGAGTTAATAAAGGTTCTTCTCTTCCATTGGGTCATCCCTTGCAAATGATATTCCAACTTCCAGTACTGACATTCAGGACTATCTTACAGGTAACTATCCACAGTCTCTGTACCTAATGCCTACTAATTCCACTGATGTTACTCACATAATCCTTTCCCTTAAAACCAAGTCTGGTGCCCTTGAGGAGATACCAACTCTTATTTACAAAAAAGCTTCAAGACTTTTAGCTCCTGCCATTGCATTGCTCTTCAACAAGTTACTTGAACTCCAAACCTTTCCAAATAGTCTAAAAAAGCGAGAGTAACCCCTGTCCACAAATGTGGTGATCCCACTGATGTTAACAACTTCAGACCTATATCAATTCTGCCAAACTTGTCAAAAATATTTGAAAAACTAATCTACAAGCAGCTTTACTCTTATCTAGCCAAACTCAATATACTTAGCTCATGTCAATATGGCTTCAGACCCCAAGAAAGTACTAACGAACTTATTTGTATGAATAACTAATGAACTTATTTGTATGAATAACTTGATTTATTTATTTATTTATTTATTTATGCATATACAAGAATGTACATTGGGAATATGAGGATACATAATATGGTAATTACAGTCTTGTAAAGCCACTAGTACGCGCAGCGTTTCGGGCAGGTCCTTAATCTAAGAAAATTTTAAGGAGGTAAATACTTGCAAAATTTATAGACAAAAAAATGATAACAGTTACATGGAATGAAAAAAAGAAGATGAGAGAAAATTGTAGGTACAGTATATTAAAGCACATAGGTAGCTAAGATTGATTGCAATGACAGCTTGAATGGTAGTTGACAAAAATTGGTAGCACAATACAGCATATGGCTAGCACATAAAAGAAGACAGCAATGAACACAATGATAAGGTTGTTTGATACTACATTAAAATTAGGAGATTGGGTAACACTAGGTACAGAGCAAATTTAAAGTTCAGTGTAGGAAACTAAGAAGATGAAATTAGGTACTTTTTGGTTTTGCTTTTAAATAAGGCAAAAGTTTTAGTTTTTCAATTCACTAGGGAGTGAGTTCCATAGACTAGGTCCCTTAATTTGCATAGAGTGTTAACACAGATTAAGTTTGACCCTGGGGATATCAAAGAGATATTTATTTCTGGTGTGGTGATAATGGGTCATTAATGATAATGATTCGTGCAGCTTTTTGATTCATGCAGCTAATGGGTCATTAATGATAATGATTCATGCAGCTCTTGATAAAAATGAGTTCCCTATTGGGTTATTTGTGGACCTGCGTAAGGCTTTTGACACTGTCGACCACCAAAACCTTCTTCTTAAATTACAACATTATGGGGTCAGAGGACACTCCCTGCAGTACCTTAAGTCTTACCTTACTGACAGGCTCCAGTATGTTTCTGTGAATATTTCAATTTCTCCCACCCTACCCATCAACATTGGTGTTCACCAGGGCAGCATACTTGGCCCTCTCCTCTTTCTCATCTACATTAATGACCTTCTAAATGCCTCCCAACATCTCAAACCCATTCTATTTGCTGACGACACGACCTTCATTTACTCCAGTCCTGACCCACTTGCACTAAATGTCACAGTGAATACTGAGCTAAATAAAGTCTATCACTGGCTAACTGCAAACAAACTCTCCCTCAATATTGACAAAACTTTCTATATTTTGTTTGGCAATAAATCCTCAAATTAAATAAATCTCAGGATAAACAATACCCAAATTTGTAACAAAGTAGATGGCAAATTCCTTGGCGTTCTCATTGAACGCAAGCTGAATTTCCAGGGACACATTTTAGATATATCAAAAAAAGGTTAAAAAACTGTTGGCATTTTTTCTAAGATCAGATATTATGTACCTCGCCCAGCCCTGGTGACACTCTATTACTCTCTCATCTATCCTTATCTAAACTATGGTATTTGTGCTTGGAGTTCTACTACCCAAAATCATTTACTCTAATTACTCGACACAAAGCTGCTATTAGGACAATATCTAACTCTGGCCCCAGACATCACTCGGCTCCCTTACTCAAATCTCTGAATATGTTAGATATTAAGTCACTGCACATCCTCTCATGTGTATTTTATATATATAAAACGCTGAACTGTAATGTCAATCCTGACCTTAAATGCTTCCTAGAAGGTTGTAATAGATCCCATGAGCACCACACCAGAAACAAATACCGATTTGATATTCCAAGAGTACGACTTAGTCAAACTAGAAATGCTTTACAAATCAAGGGACCTCGAATGTGGAATGACCTTCCCAATTATGTTAAAGACTGTACCTCTCCCAACCAGTTTAAGATAAAAACTAAGTACCACCTAATTAACTCAATGTAACCTACCTTACCTCTAAATGTCAACCCATGTCTATGATTTTAAACAATGCTGTTTGTTGACCAAATTGTATTTTTTTTTTATGCCATGTTCCCCCCCCCCTTTTTTTCCTATGTTTTCTGATTTTTTCTCAACAAAATTTATACTTTAATCTAAGTTTGTATTATGTTTTAGTCTTAGTGTTTTTCCTGCCCGAAAACGCTTTGCGTAATAGTGGCTTTAGGCATTGTATGTATTAGCTCTATCTGTAAATCCATCAACTTTTGTATTTCACCTTGTATGTATGTACCTTACCTGAATATACATTTGTATTTGTATTTTTTTTTATTTGTTTTTTGAATTGAGGCTGGTATTTTCTACCTTAACCTTTCTACCTTATTTTCTACCTTTCTATTAACACCAAGTAAGGCTTCCAGCACTTCCACTAACACGATAACATCATTTATATTTGCCAACATCCAGGGTATAAAAACACGCAAAACCAACAAAGTTCAATTTATAGATGGTCTCCTTCATGAGGCAAATGCAGTGTTTGCAGCCCTAACAGAAACCCACACAAAGGACTACCATGATGGTGAAATATGGATCTCAGAGTACAATCTTTTCAGATGTGATAGTAAACACCGGCTTCAGGGTGGGGTCAGCCTCTACATCAAAGACACACTCATCTGTACTGAGCTGCTAAACACCTCAAATGATATGGTGGAAGTGCTGATAATCAAAATAGAGATTTTAAATGTAGTTATTGTCCTCGTATATAAGTCACCGGAGGCAAACCCTCAGCAGTTTAAAGACCAACTAATGAAAATAGAACACTGCTTGGAAAACCTCACAAATCCAGCTCCGAACATCATCCTGCTTGGGGACTTTAACCTACGGCACCTGAAATGGAAGCACCTGGCTAATACAGTAATATCAGAAAGAATACCAGGAAGTAGCTTAAATGAACAGGCACATGCAAAGACCTGCTACGGATGTGCGACAGGTTTGCCTTAAACCAGCAAATAGTAGAACCAACTAGGAAGGAGAACACGCTGGACCTCATTTTCACTAATAATGATGAATTGATCAGGAACATAATGATTACAAATACCTGTTACTCAGATCACAACTTAATTGAAGTTATGACAACCATGGGGAGTAGACCTTCAAAACCAGTCCAGATTCACGGTGGAGGAGATTTCAGCAAATTCAACTTCAATAATAAACAGATAAACTGGGAGCAAATAAACCAGGACTTCACAGAAATAAACTGGGAAGAACAGCTAGAAAATACAAACCTGAACCAATGCCTGGAAAAAATAAGCTCAGTAGCACTAGAAATATGTTCAAACCGCATACCTCCAAGAAAAAAGAGGAAGAGATGCAGATTGGAACGGGAACGTCGTTCCCTATATAGGCGAAGAAAACGAATCGCGGAACAACTTGAGAGTCGCACCCTATCTCAAGAACGGCGAAGAAGGTTAGGTAGAGAAATAGAAACAATTGAACGGAAGCTACAAGAATCATACAAAACCCAGGAGAGGCAAAGAGAGCAAAAGGCCATCAGTGAAATAGAAAGAAATCCGAAATATTTTTTCTCCTATGCAAAATCAAGATCAAAAACCACATCTAGTATCGGGCCCCTGCGAAAGGGAGATGGAACTTTCACCGATGACAACAAAGAAATGAGCGAGCTACTGAGGACGCAGTACGACTCTGTTTTCAGCGAGCCATTAAACACACTAAAGATTGATAACCCAAATGAATTTTTCATGGATACGATACCAACATCAAATCATATATCAGACGTCACCCTATCCCCACTGGATTTTGAAGAAGCCATAAACAGTATACCTATGCACTCTGCACCAGGCCCGGATTCTTGGAACTCCATATTCATAAAGAACTGTAAAAAACCACTATCGCAGGCCCTCCACATTCTGTGGAGACAAAGCCTAGATACTGGCGTTATTCCTGATATACTAAAAACAGCAGAGATAGCACCACTTCATAAAGGAGGAAATAAGGCAGAGGCAAAAAATTACAGACCGATAGCGCTAACATCGCACATCATAAAAATTTTTGAGAGAAGTACTTACTAAGAAGTAAAATCACAAAATACATGGAATCACAGCAACTCCATAACCCCGGACAACATGGTTTCAGAACAGGGCGCTCTTGCCTGTCGCAGTTGCTGGACCACTATGATATGGCATTAAATGCTATGGAAGACAAACATAACGCGGATGTAATTTACACAGATTTCGCAAAAGCTTTTGATAAATGTGACCATGGTGTTATTGCACATAAAATGCGTTCAAAAGGAATTACCGGAAAAATAGGCAGATGGATCTACAATTTCCTGACCAACAGAACCCAATGTGTAATAGTCAACAAAATAAAATCCAGCCCATCAACCGTGAAGAGCTCAGTCCCCCAGGGTACTGTGCTTGCTCCAGTACTTTTTCTCATCCTCATTTCGGACATAGACAAGAACACAACCTATAGCACTGTATCATCCTTTGCAGATGACACTAGGATCTTCATGAGAGTAGACAACATAGAGGACACGGCGAACCTCCAGTCAGATGTAGATCAGGTCTTTCTATGGGCTACAGAAAATAATATGGTGTTTAACGAAGATAAGTTCCAGCTCATGCGCTATGGAAAAAATGAAAATATAAAAACGGAAACCACGTACAAAACTCAGGCAAATCATAACATAGAACGAAAAGGCAATGTAAAGGATCTGGGTGTACTCATGTCGGAAGACCTTACCTTTAAAGAACACAATAAAGTAGCCGTCACAACTGCAAGAAAAATGACAGGTTGGATAACAAGAACTTTTCACACTAGAGATGCTATACCGATGATGATACTTTTCAAAACGCTTGTGCTCTCTAGAGTGGAGTACTGCTGCACAATGACAGCACCTTTCAAAGCTGGAGAAATTACTGAACTGGAGAGCGTGCAGAGATCCTTTACTGCTAGAATCCACTCAGTAAAACATCTAAACTATTGGGACCGACTAAAGAGCCTAAAACTGTACTCCCTTGAGCGCAGGCGGGAGAGATACATAATAATTTACACGTGGAAAATATTAGAGGGGCTGGTCCCAAACCTGCACACAGAAATAACATCACATGAGACCAGAAGACATGGCAGGATGTGCAGAATACCCCCGTTGAAAATCAGAGGTGCAACTAGTACTCTGAGAGAGAACTCTATCAACATCAGAGGTCCGAGACTGTTCAACACGCTTCCACTACACATAAGGGGCATAACTGGCCGACCCCTCACAGTGTTCAAGAGAGAACTGGATAAGCACCTCCAAAGGATACCTGATCAACCAGGCTGTGACTCGTACGTCAGGCTGCAAGCAGCCGCGTCCAACAGCCTGGTTGATCAGTCCGGCAACCAGGAGGCCTGGTCGACGACCGGGCCGCGGGGACGCTAAGCCCCGGAAGCACCTCAAGGTAACCAAGGTAACCTTGATTCCATGTATGTCTAATTAACCATCCTGTGAGATGGGAGTATTAGATAAACTTATAGCTAGTTTTTTATCTACACTGTGTAATATTCCATATAAAATAGGGTAGCAGCATTGCTGTGTATACCTAAGCTTAATAAAAAAAATCAGTAATAAAGATTTTAAATTATAGTTTGTATTATTACAAGTACTGTATTATTCTTATTAAATCCTGTTAACCATGGATCATTAAGATCTCATGTTGATATGTAATAGTCATATTTCTTTTGAACTGCCAATCCTTGCTAATCATTTTTGAATCATTCATTAAATTGTGCATTATGTCTCAATTTTTCACTTCCTTGGATATACTGTACAGTACAAAAAGATAGGATAAAAATAAACCAGTAATATTTCTTTTATTATATTTTTTATTTAAATAACTGCATCAATATTTTTACAGCTGACAGGATTTGTTTTCCCATACAGGTGCATTATTTGTTAAACAAATTTGGTTTATTGTTACACACAATGGTGCTACATAGCCTTCCCAGCTTGGTGCCTTCTTTTAATACTTACTGATGAATAAATAAATAATAATACATCAATTTTATTCAGGAAAAGTGCAAACATAGTTGATTTACAAACATAATGTTGGATTTATAGACAGAGCTAGTACATACAATACCTAAAGCCACTTATACTCATAGCATTTCGGACAAGGTGTGGGGGAAAAAACACTTAGAGTAAAACTTAATAGTAATCGGGATTAGGTATAAATTGTGTTGAAAGAAGGAATAAAAAATAAAAAAGGGGTAACATAGCACAAATCAGCAATTGTACACGTTGATGAACAAACAGCATTGTTTAAAAAATAGCAAGACATGGGTTGACATTTAGGGGGTAAGGTAGGTTACATGGAGTTAATTAGGTAGTACTTGGTTTTACTCTTAAACTGGTTGAGAGAGGTACAGTCTTTGACATGATTCGGGAAGGTCATTCCACATTCTGGGTCCCTTGATTTGTAGAGCATTTCTAGTTTGATTAAGTCTAACTCTTGGAATATCAAATAGGTATTTGTTTCTGGTGTGGTGCCCATGAGTTCTGTTACGACCTTCTAGGAATCGTTGAAGGTCAGGATTGACATTACAATTCAGAGTTTTAAATATATAGAGTACACAAGAGAGGATGTGCAGTGACTTAATATCTAACATATTCAGAGATTTGAGTAAGGGTACCGAGTGCTGTCTGGGGCCAGAGTTAGATATTGTTCTAATAGCAGCTTTGTGTTGGGTAATTAAAGGACGTAAATGATTTTGGGTAGTAGAACCCCAAGCACAAATACCATAGTTGAGATAATAATAGATGAGAGAGTAATAGATCGTCACCAGGGCTGGGTGAGGTACATAATATCTGATCTTAGAAAGAACGCCAACAGTTTTAGAAACTTTTTTTGCTATATTTAGAATGTGTCCCTGGAAATTCAGCTTGTTATCGATGAGGACACCAAGGAATTTACCATCAACTTTACTACTGATTTGTATATTGTTTATTCTTAAATTAATTTTATTTGAGGATTTATTACCAAACAAAATATAGTAAGTTTTGTCAATGTTAAGGGTGAGTTTGTTAGCAGTTAGCCAAAGATGGACTTTATTTAGTTCAGTGTTCACAGTGACATTTAGAGCAAGAGGGTCAGGACTGGAGAAAATGAAAGTTGTGCCTTCAGCAAATAAGATTGGTTTGAGGTGTTGAGAGGCATTTGGAAAGTCATTTAAGTAGATGAGAAAGAGGAAAGTGCCAAGTATGCTGCCCTGTGGAACACCGATGTTTATAGGTAGTGTCAGAGAAATGGAATTATTCACAGAAACATATTGGAGCCTGTCAGTAAGGTAGAACTGAAGGTATTGCAGGGAGTGACCTCTGACTCCATAATGATGTAATTTAAGAAGAAGGTTTTGGTGGTTGACAGTGTCAAAAGCCTTACGCAGGTCCACAAATATCCCAACAGGGAACTCCTTTTTATCAAGAGCTGCATGAATCAAGTTAATGATAGTAATAAGTGCATCGTTAGTGCTATTTTTGGGTCTGAAGCCATATTGACAAGAGCTTAGTATATTATGTTTGGCTAGAAAAGAGTAAAGCTGCTTGTAGATTACTTTTAAAATATTTTTGACAAGTTTGGCAGAATTGATATAGGTCTGAAGTTGTTAACATCAGTGAGATCACCACATTTGTGGACAAGGGTTACTCTCGCTTTTTTTTTAGAATATCTGGAAAAGTTTGGAGTTCAAGAGACTTGTTGTAGAGCAATGCAATGGCAGGGGCTAAAGATCTGGAGGCTTTTTTGTAAATTAAAGTTGGTATCTCCTCAAGGGCACTAGACTTGGTCTTAAGGGAAAGGATTATCTCATTTACATCAGTTAATGATATTTTTTAGCTGCAATTTGGCATTTACGGCTTCAACAGGTAAGCGGTTCCATGGGTTTATAACCCTCTGGTCGGAAAAACATCTGTTTTCAGTCCTACTTGAGAGAACATACTTTCCAACACTATATCTGTGATTGCCCTGTTATCATTGACTTCATACCAAATGGTATGAGGTACTTTGAGCTCTGTAATTACTTCATACACTCAGAAATATTGGAAGATATTCTTGTGCTGCACCCAGATTTTGCCAGTGGAGGCTAATAGATCAGCCTTAAGTATTTTGTTCTCTCCGGATTCCATGTATGACTGGCCATCCTGTGAGGTGAGGATGTTGGATGAGCTGGTAGCTGGTTTTTTTATATACACTGTGTGGTCCTTCATATAGAATAAAGAAGCAGCACGTTGCTGTGTATACCTAAACGTGTTAAAAAATACATTGTTTGAGAGGAGTCTTGTAGAAACTGATAAGAGTAATTATAATATAATGTTTCCATGATTCAGTGCTTACCTCTTGTGAAAATCGGGAAGTGTTGTTTAATCAGAGTTGATTTGACATAACACATAATCACAATATCTCTGTATTTAACTTGAATGTGAGATCACTAAGCAAACATCACTTCGATGATGTTTGTGCCTTGATTGAAACTATTGACAATAAATTCGCTTTTATTATACTAACTGAAACGTGGTAAAAAGAGGATATTACTCAACTCTTTAACATGCCAAACTACTCAGCAATTCACAACTGTCGACCAATTCAGAGAGGTGGTGGTACTGCTCTTTACTACCTCCAAGAACTAACATGCTTAAAAGTAATTAGAACTAGAGACTGCTGTGGGGAGTATATCATCGCCAGTTTCAGAGTCAAGGGTGCTGAGTCTGTCATGACTGGGTGCAGTCTATAGAATTCCTAACACTGATGTGTCCGAATTCAACTCATATCTTAAAAATCTAAACCTAGATAACAGACTGAACAAAAACCATCTAATTATCACGGGGGACCTTAATATTGACCTCTGCGAGCCTGAAAACCCTTCTGCTACCAGCTTCCTCAACTGTATGAATTCCTGCTTCCTCATACCCTTAATCACTAGACCTACTAGAATCACTGATAGTACTGCCACGACTCTTGGTCACATCTGGACCAACATAACCTCTCCACTTACTTCAGGGATAATCATCGATAGCACTACAAACCAGTTCCCCACATATAATGGGGGGGTAACTAACCTAACTAACTAACTTTCTCCTAATATTAACAAACCACCTCTAGAGAAAAGGGAGATAAGCTTTAGGCTGCACAATGAAACTGCCATGAGCAATTTTATAGCTGCTGCTGATAATGTCAACTGGGAGTCCGAATTAGGTAACACAGGGGACATCAACCTAGCAGCACAATCTTTTCTTCAAAAAACTCTCAGCCTTTATAACACCCACTGTCCTATGCTAACGAAACAAGTCACAACTAAAAGGCTTAACAATCCTTGACTTAAAAAGGGGATACTTAAATCCATTAATAAAAAACATGACCTTGAGAAAAAGTATAGGTTAGGAATCGTCTCCAAAGAATTCTCAAAGAATTACTCATCATTGCTAACTAAAATAATTAGGAGAGCCAAAATTAAATACTACGAAGATAAATTTACCCACACAAAGGGCAACATTAAGAAAACATGGAGCACAATTTCACAAATATTGGGATCAAAGAAGATTTTAAATAACAAACCAACATTCCTGTCAAATAATGATGGTCTGCTTTCAGCCTCTGACACTGCTCTTGAGTTCAATAGGTTCTTCTCTTCCATTGGGTCATCCCTTGCAAATGATATTCCATCTTCCAAATACAAATACAAATATTTATTCAGGTAAAGTACATACATGCAAGGTGAGATACAAAAGTTGATGGATTTATAGATAGAGCTAATACATACAATGCCTAAAGCCACTATTACGCAAAGCGTTTCGGGCAGGAAAAACACTAAGACTAAAACTTAATACTAATTGAGATTAAAGCATAAATAGTGTTGAAAAAAATAAGAAAAAAAGTGAAAAAAGGGGGGAGGGGAAACATGGAAGAAAAAAAGCCTAAATACAATTTGGTCAACAAACAGCATTGTTTAAAGTAGTAGACAGGGGTTGACATTTTGGGGGTGAGGTAGGTTACATGGAGTTAATAAGGTAGTACTTTGTTATTATCTTAAACTGGTTAGGAGAGCTACAGTCTTTAAGTCCAGTCGAGTTAAGTCCAAATTAGTGCAGTCCAGTACTAATATTCAGGACTATCTTACAGGTAACTATCCACAGTCTCTGTACCTAATGCCTACTAATTCCACTGATGTTACTGACAATCCTTAACCTTAAAACCAAGTCTAGTGCCCTTGAGGAGATACCAACTCTTATTTACAAAAAAGCCTCCAGATCTTTAGCTCCTGCCATTGCATTGCTCTTCAACAAGTGATTTAACCAGTTTAACCCTTTTAAGTTAAAAACGAAGCTATACCTAATAAATTCCCTGTAACCTACCTTACCCTTCTATTGTCAACCAATGTCTGTTTTTCTTTAAAGAGCGCTGTTTGTCGACATAATTGTATTTGTGCTGCCTTTTCATCTATGTTTTCATTTCTTGTTTTCATTCTACTCATTATGCTCAATTAGTATTAAGCTTGTCATTTAAGTTTATCATGCCCGAAACGCTTTGCGTAATAGTGGCTTTAGGCATTGTATGTACTAGCTCTACGTATAAGTCAACCAATCCTTGTAAAAATTTATTGTATGTATGTACCTTACCTAAATAAAGTTGTATTGTATTGTATTTGAACTCCAAACCTTTCCAGATATTCTAAAAAAGCGAGAGTAACCCCTGTCCACAAATGTGGTGATCCCACTGATGTTAACAACTACAGACCTATATCAATTCTGCCAAACTTGTCTAAAATATTTGAAAAACTAATCTACAAGCAGCTTTACTCTTATCTAGCCAAACACAATATACTTAGCTCTTGTCAATATGGCTTCAGACTCCAAAAAACACTAACGATGTGCTTATTTGTATGATTAACTTGATACATGCAGCTCTTGATAAAAATGAGTTCCCTGTTGGGTTATTTGTCGACCTGCGTAAGGCTTTTGACACTGTCAACCACCAAAACCTTCTTCTTAAATTACAACATTATGGAGTCAGAGGTCACTCCCCGCAATACCTTCAGTCTTACCTTACTGACAGGCTCCAGTATGTTTCTGTGAATAATTCAATTTCTCCCACCCTACCCATCAACATTGGTGTTCACCAGGGCAGCATACATGGCCCTCTCCTCTTTCTCATCTACATTAATGACCTTCCAAATGCCTCCCAACACCTCAAACCAATTCTATTTGCTGACGATACGACCTTCATTTACTCCAGTCCTGATCCCCTTGCTCTAAATGTCACAGTGAATACTGAGCTAAATAAAGTCCATCACTGGCTAACTGCTAACAAACTCACCCTCAATATTGACAAAACTTTCTATATTTTGTTTGGCAATAAATCCTCAAATCAAATAAATTTATTTATTTATTTATTTATGCATATACAAGAATGTACATTGGGAATGTGAGGATACATAATATGGTAATTACAGTCTTGTAAAGCCACTAGCACGCGCAGCGTTTCGGGCAGGTCCTTAATCTAAGAAAATTTTAAGGAGGTAAATACTTGCAAAATTTATAGACAAAAAAATGATAACAGTTACATGGAATGAAAAAAAGAAAATGAGAGAAAATTGTAGGTACAGTATATTAAAGCACATAGGTAGCTAAGATTGATTGCAATGACAGCTTGAATGGTAGTTGACAAAAATTGGTAGGCAGAATACAGCAGAAACAATTTAAGATTGATTGCAATGACAGCTTGAATGGTAGTTGACAAAAATTGGTAGTCACAATACAGCATATGGCTAGCACATAAAAGAAGACAGCAATGAACACAATGATAAGGTTGGTTGATACTACATTAAAATTAGGAGATTGGGTAACACTAGGTACAGAGCAAATTTAAAGTTCAGTGTAGGAAACTAAGAAGATGAAATTAGGTAATTTTTGGTTTTGCTTTTAAATAAGGCAAAAGTTTTGCAGTTTTTCAATTCACTATGGAGTGAGTTCCATAGACTAGGTCCCTTAATTTGCATAGAGTGTTTACACAGATTAAGTTTGACCCTGTGGATATCAAAGAGATATTTATTTCTGGTGTGGTGATAATGGGTCCTATTACATCTGTCCAGGGAGAGTTTCAGAGCATGGTTTGCATTTAAGAACAGGGTTTTGTAAATGTAGTTGACACAAGAGAATGTGTGGAGGGAGTTAATATTTAGCAAGTTTAGGGATTTAAACAAGGGAGCTGAGTGTTGTCTGAAAGCAGAGTTAGTAATTATTCTGATAGCAGATTTTTGCTGTGTGATGATGGGCTTAAGGTGGTTTGCAGTGGTAGACCCCCATGCACAGATACCATAATTAAGATAGGGGTAGATTAGTGCATAATATAATGAGAGTAGAGCAGAGTTAGGAACATAGTATCTGATTTTGGAAAGTATACCAACTGTCTTAGAGACTTTCTTAGTTATGTGTTGAATGTGGGTGCTGAAGTTGAGTCTCTTGTCTAGGAATAGACCAAGAAACTTGCCATCATTTTTATTCCTGATGTTAATGTTGTCTATCTGTAGCTGAATTGCTTTTGATGATTTGCTTCCAAATAAGATGTAGTAAGTCTTTTCGATGTTTAATGTTAGTTTGTTCGTTGACATCCATAAGTGGACTTTTTTTAATTCATTATTCACAACATTATTTAGTGTATGTGGGTTGAGGTCTGAATAGATAAGAGTAGTATCGTCAGCAAACAATATAGGTTTGAGAATATTAGAGACATTAGGCAGATCGTTTATATATATAAGAAATAGAAGAGGTCCTAAGATGCTGCCCTGTGGCACTCCAACGGTAATTGGTAGAGTGGAAGAAGTTGTATCATTGATGGTTACATATTGGTGTCTGTCACTAAGATAGGATCGGATGTAGTCAAGGGCAAGGCCTCGGATTCCATAATGCTGGAGTTTAAGTAAGAGGTAGTTGTGATTAACAGTATCAAAGGCTTTTCTTAGGTCAATGAAGAGTCCAATCGGAAACTCATTTTTGTCAAGGGCTGAGTAGATAACGTCAAGGAGACTAATGATTGCATCGTTGGTGCTCTTTTGGGACCGGAAGCCAAACTGGCAGGGGCTGAGTATGTCGAATTTTACGAGGTAGGAATAGAGCTGTTTGTAAATAATTTTTTTTCAAATATTTTTGATAGAATGGGTAGATTTGATATTGGTCTATAATTGTTTATATCCGCCGGATTGCCTCCTTTATGGACGCGTTACTCTTGCTTTTTTGAGGATATCAGGGAAGGTGTGAAACTCTATAGATTTGTTGAACAGTAGTGCTATGGGTGGGGCAAGGGCATGGGAGGCTCTCTTGTACACAATGGACGGAATTTCACTGGTGTTTCCTGCCTTGGTTTTTAGAGAGTGTATGATGGACACAACATCTGCCGGGCTGATTGGTGAAAGGAGAAGAGAGTTTGGATAGCTGCCTGAGAGATATGTGTTAATATGTGTCTGAGTCTGTGGGATTTTACTGGCAAGATTAGCACCAACCGATGAAAAGAAACTATTAAATTCATTTGCCATTTCTAAATCAGTTGACGGTATATCCCCATCCTTGTAGAGTTTTATTTGGTTATGTGAGTGTTGTTTAGTTCCTAGGATACTAGAGATTGTTTTCCAAGTGTTTTTCATGTTGCCTTTTGCTTCATTGAATCTATTCACATAATATGCAAGTTTTGCCTTTCTTATGATACTGGTAAGCATTGATGAGTACCTTTTAGCTACTTCCTTTGAAACTAGGCCAATCCTAAGTTTCTTTTCATATTCATGTTTCTTGTTGATTGAGTTGAGAATGCCACTTGTGAGCCATGGATTGTTTAATCTTTTGTCAGTTACTTGCTTGGTAAGAAGGGGACAATGAAGGTTGTAGAGGCTTAGAGTTTTGGAGAGGAAGAGGTTAGCTAATGAATTTATATCCTGGGTATTATTGAATTCAGAATCCCAGTTAATATTGTGAAGTGCATCTGTAAGATTGCCTAAAGTTGATTCACTGTGTAGCCTAAATGAAAGTTTCTTGCTTTTTGGTGGTGTTATGTCCATGTTCGCTATGAGAAAGGTAGGATAGTGGTCAGTTGTTCTGTCGTAGATTATACCAGATACAAGGGAAGCTGTTATGTTTGTCCATATGTGGTCCAAGATAGTGGCTGATGTTTGAGTGACTTGGGTAGGTTTGGTGATTGTAGGGATTAGCATACAGGAGTTCATGCTGTTAAGGAAATAGTCAACTTGAGAGCAATTTTGTTGACCCAGGTCAATATTGAAGTCTCCTCCCAGAATGATGTGGTTTTTGTTGAGATTGTTGTTTATAATAAGATTCCTTAGGTTGTCTGAGAAAGAAGCTATGTTAGTATTGGGAAATCTATAGATGGCTCCAATAGTCAAAGAGGATTTAAGGGATTTAATTGTAAACTGAGCAAAAGTATATTCACAGTAGTCTTCTCTGTCACTAATAACACTGTTGCAGATAAATGTATCTCGGTAATATATAGCTGTGCCACCACCTTTTTTATTAGGCCTACAGTTATGAATGGCTTTATAACCAGCTAAGTTGTAGAGTTGGGTATAGTCTTTATTTAGCCAAGTTTCTGTTAAAATAATGAACGATCTCAGGATTAACAATACCCAAATTTGTAACAAAGTAGATGGCAAATTCCTTGGCGTTCTCATTGACCGCAAGCTGAATTTACAGGGACACGTTCTAAATATATAAAAAAAAAAGTTTCAAAAACTGTTGGCATTCTTTCTGAGATCAGATATTATGTACCTTGCCCTGCCCTGGTGACACTCTATTACTCTCTCATCTATCCTTATCTCAACTATGGTATTTGTGCTTGGGGTTCTACTACCCAAAATCATTTACGTCCTCTAATTACTCAACACAAAGCTGCTATTAGGACAATATCTAACTCTGGCCCCAGACATCACTCGGCTCCCTTACTCAAATCTCTGAATATGTTAGATATTAAGTCACTGCACATCCTCTCATGTGTATTTTTTATATATAAAACGCTGAACTGTAATGTCAATCCTGACCTTAAAAGCTTCCTAGAAGGTTGTAACAGATCCCATGAGCACCACACCAGAAACAAATACTTATTTGATATTCCAAGAATACGACTTAGTCAAACTAGAAATGCTTTACAAATCAAGGAACCTTGAATGTGGAATGACCTTCCCAATTATGTTAAAGACTGTACCTCTCCCAACCAGTTTAAGATAAAAACTAAGTACCACCTAATTAACTCACTGTAACCTACCTTACCTCTAAATGTCAACCCATGTCTACTACTTTAAACAATGCTGTTTGTTGACCAAATTGTATTTTTGCTTTTTTTCTGCCAAGTTCCCCCCCCCCCTCCCTTTTTTAATTTTTTTCTTATCTTTTCTCAACATATTTTATATTTTAATCTCAATTAATATTAAGTTTTAGTCTTTAGTGTTTTTCCTGCCCGAAACGTTTTGCGTAATAGTGGCTTTAGGCATTGTATGCACTAGCTCTATCTATTATTATCTATCTAATATCATTATTTTTCATTGTTTATCTATCTATAAATCCATCAACTTTTGTATCTCACCTTGTATGTATGTACTCTACCTGAATAAATATTTGTATTTGTATTTTTGTAATTGTCAAAATGATGTACCTTGCATACATCAGATCTTTAGTGGATTATGCTGCACCTCTGCTTGTTTTGATGCCTGAAAGAAAGCTTGAGGGGCTTGAAAACCTGCAGAACGAAGCCTTGAAGATTATCCTTGGGTGCCCTCGTACCACAAAGATACTTAACATGAGAAAGGAACTTAATATTCTGAGCGATGTTGATTGTGTTACTGAAATTAACTGTCAAATTGGTATAAAAATGCTTAGGCTAACTCATCCTAACCCTTGCACAGAAGCCCTCCAGAATTTCTTTATTGAAGGTCAACATTGTTCCAAATGGATGACTAAAACTATAACTCAACTCAAAATGTATCAGGCTTATGATTTGTACCAAGAGAGACAACTACGGCACTTTCCTGCATACTGATGCTCTGTCCACAGAGCATTCTCTCTCTTAAATCATATACACTGATGGTTCCCTACACCGCACCACGGGTGCAGCTGGAAGTGCAGTTGTCCTGACAATGGGCGATGGTCTATACTTTGAGTGGGGAGTCCGTATAAACAACTGGGCCTCTACCCTTCAGACCGAACTATTTGCCTTGATCCTTGCACTTAAATGTGTACAAATCTCCAAACTTGATACATTAATTGTAAGTGACTCCTTATCATCCTTAATTGCTCTCAACACTTTAAGACATAACTGTAACATTCTCGTGTCTGAAGCTAGACGCAAAATTATTAATGATGGCCACAGAGTCCATCTCATGTGGTCTCCATCTCATGTTGGCCTCCGAATGCATGATAGAGCTGATGAGTTACTCAAAGAATCTGCCTTTAAAGGAGCCGTTGAGTGTAACCTTGGATTGTCAATGAGCAATCTGAGAGCAGCAGTACACCGAGAACTTCAACAAGATCTTGTAGATCTGAGGCAAAGTGAAATCGACACCAGTAATTCCATCTATCATCATACTATCATGCAAGAGGAGCCACACATCTATGGATCATCCAATAAAATCAGCAGACTTCTAGATGTTACTACTGCTCGGCTTAGACTCGGTTACAAGTATCTCTGGGAATTCTCATTATCTGCCGATGTAGACCTGACCAAATGTAAACTGTGTCAAGAAAATTATTCGCACACCCTCCGTCACTATGTGATGGAGTGCGAAAAGATACGTGAATTTAGAGACAATTCTGTAACAAATGTTCCAGAGATGTGTCAATATTTCATTCAAAATGATTAGCTACCAGAAATTTTAGCCAAATATCCCCAGTTTGCTAACTGTAGGTAGTAACTAAGCGATTACAGGATACAAATATGGTAATTACAGTCTTGTAAAGCCACTAGCACGCGCAGCGTTTCGGGCAGGTCCTTAATCTAAGAAAATTTTAAGGAGGTAAATACTTGCAAAGTTTATAGACAAAAAAATGAAAACAGATTACATGGAATGAAAAAAAAAGAAGATGAGAGAAAATTATAGGTACGGTATATTAAAGCACATAGGTAGCTATGATTGATTGCAATGACAGCTTAAAATGGTAGTTGACAACAAATTGGTAGGCACAATACAGCAGAAACAATATATGATTGATTGCAATGACAGCTTGAATGGTAGTTGACAAAAATTGGTAGTCACAATACAGCATATGGCTAGCACATAAAAGAAGACAGCAATGAACACAACGATAAGGTTGTTTGATATTACATAAAAATTAGGAGATTGGGTAACACTAGGTACAGAGCAAATTTAAAGCTCAGTGTAGGAAACTAAATAGATGAAGTTAGGTACTTTTTGGTTTTGCTTTTAAATAAGGCAAAAGTTTTACAGTTTTTCAATTCACTAGGGAGTGAGTTCCATAGACTAGGTCCCTTAATTTGCATAGAGTGTTTACACAGATTAAGTTTGACCCTGGGGATATCAAAGAGATATTTATTTCTGGTGTGGTGATAATGGGTCCTATTACATCTGTCCAGGGAGAGTTTCAGAGCATGGTTTGCATTTAAGAACAGGGTTTTGTAAATGTAGTTGACACAAGAGAATGTGTGGAGGGAGTTAATATTTAGCAAGTTTAGGGATTTAAACAAGGGAGCTGAGTGTTGTCTGAAAGCAGAGTTAGTAATTATTCTGATAGCAGATTTTTGCTGTGTGATGATGGGCTTAAGGTGGTTTGCAGTGGTAGACCCCCATGCACAGATACCATAATTAAGATAGGGGTAGATTAGTGCATAATATAGTGAGAGGAGAGCAGAGTTAGGAACATAATATCTGATTTTGGAGAGTATACCAACTGTCTTAGAGACTTTCTTAGTTATGTGTTGAATGTGGGTGCTGAAGTTGAGTCTCTTGTCTAGGAATAGGCCAAGAAACTTGCCATCATTTTTATTACTGATGTTAATGTTGTCTATCTGTAGCTGAATTGCATTTGATGATTTGCTTCCAAATAAGATGTAGTAAGTCTTTTCGATGTTTAATGTTAGTTTGTTCGTTGACATCCATAAGTGGACTTTTTTTAATTCATTATTCACAACATTATTTAGTGTATGTGGGTTGAGGTTTGAGTAGATAAGGGTAGTATCGTCAGCAAACAATATAGGTTTGAGAATATTAGAGACATTAGGCAGATCGTTTATATATATAAGAAATAGAAGAGGTCCTAAGATGCTGCCCTGTGGCACTCCAACGGTAATTGGTAGAGTGGAAGAAGTTGTATCATTGATGGTTACATATTGGTGTCTGTCACTAAGATAGGATCGGATGTAGTCAAGGGCAAGGCCTCGGATTCCATAATGCTGGAGTTTAAGTAAGAGGTAGTTGTGATTAACAGTATCAAAGGCTTTTCTTAGGTCAATGAAGAGTCCAATCGGAAACTCATTTTTGTCAAGGGCTGAGTAGATAATGTCAAGGAGACTAATGATTGCATCATTGGTGCTCTTTTGGGACCGGAAGCCAAACTGGCAGGGGCTGAGTATGTCGAATTTTACGAGGTAGGAATAGAGCTGTTTGTAAATAATTTTTTCAAATATTTTTGATAGAATGGGTAGATTTGATATTGGTCTATAATTGTTTATGTCCGCCGGATTGCCTCCTTTATGGACTGGCGTTACTCTTGCTTTTTTGAGGATATCAGGGAAGGTGTGATACTCTATAGATTTGTTGAACAGTAGTGCTATGGGTGGGGCAAGGGCATGGGAGGCTCTCTTGTACACAATGGACGGAATTTCACTGGTGTTCCCTGCCTTGGTTTTTAGAGAATGTATGATGGACACAACATCTGCCGGGCTGATTGGTGAAAGGAGAAGAGAGTTTGGATAGCTGCCTGAGAGATATGTGTTAATATGTGTCTGAGTCTGTGGGATTTTACTGGCAAGATTAGCACCAACCGATGAAAAGAAACTGTTAAATTCATTTGCCATTTCTAAGTCAGTTGACGGTATACCCCCATCCTTGTAGAGTTTTATTTGGTTATGTGAGTGTTGTTTAGTTCCTAGGATACTAGAGATAGTTTTCCAAGTGCTTTTCATGTTGCCTTTTGCTTCATTGAATCTATTCACATAATATGCAAGTTTTGCCTTTCTTATGATACTGGTAAGCATTGATGAGTACCTTTTAGCTACTTCCTTTGAAACTAGGCCAATCCTAACTTTCTTTTCATATTCATGTTTCTTGTTGATTGAGTTGAGAATGCCACTTGTGAGCCATGGATTGTAACCTATCCACCGCTGCCCACTAGATGGGGGGCGGTGTGCAGGACAAACATATCAATTGTGACACTAGCTCTCCACATATGTCAGTTGCTTAATTTAGAAACTGTACTTATGGTCGATCTCGAACCCATTGTTGATGTGACGACTTATACTGAATTTTGTAACTAGCTCATCAAGATTGTAACTTGCTTAGCTAAATGAATTGTGGGGTTCAGTCCCTGAGCCCATTATGTGCCTCTGTAACCCTTTCCACTACCGCCCACAAGATGGGTATGGGGTGCATAATAAATGAACTAAACTAACTAACTTCCGGCCTAAACATAACACTGGGAATGTTGTAACATCTCTGACTGCCCTGTTATCAATGATTTCAGAGCAAATGATACGAGGTATTTTGAGCTCTGTAACTACTTTTATTATTATTATTATTATTTATATATGGAGGAGTTCATACATGGTTGTAAAGCCACTAGCACACATAGCGTTTCGGGCAGGTCCTTAGTCCTATGTTCCCTGGAATACCAACCAGGTACCCATTTTACTGTAGGGGTAAACAAAGGCTATAGTTAAGGATTGGCGGCGTCTAGTAAATCCTCCCCGGCCAGGATACGAACTCCGGACAAAGCGCAAGCTAAACGCCAGGCGAGTCTTAACCACTACACCACCGGGACTACTTCATACACTTACGTGTATTGGAAGATATTCTTGTGCTAGTGTACTGGTGGATCAGCCTGGCATTCCATATTCTCTCCTGATTCCGTGTATGACTGGCCTTCCTGTGAGGCGGGAAGGTTAGATGAACTTGTGGCTAGTTTTTTATCTACACTTTGTAATCCATCATATAGAATAGCGAAGCAGTATATTGCTGTGTAGACCTATGCTTATTAATACAAGATTTTCTGAATATTAATTTCAGTGGGAGACACAGTTCATCTGCCAGTTCTTTTATAACTTGTGATTTAATTTCGTTTACACTTGGGGCTTTTGAGTCGTTGACCCGATGTACCTTCTTGTATATATAAAATAAATAAATAAATACATTTACGATGCTTACAGTTTGAGACATTTATTTTTGCTATATTTTGTATATGACAAGTGAAATTCAGTTCCTTGTCAATGTGAACACTAAAAATAATTTTCCAACTACTCTGCTTTCAATTTGGGTATTGTTAATTGTTAGTTTAATATGATCCATAGCAAGTCATTGAGCGTTCCTCGTACAACAGGTGTCAAGGTCACTAACCAGCAGTCACCCCATAAATGTATCTCGTTTTCTGTCAAACAAGAATCACAGAGAATGTTAAAATTTGTCAATTACATAAACATAAATAAATAAATAAATAAATAAATAAATAAATAAATAAATAAATAAATAAATAAATAAATAAATAAATAAATAAATAAATAAATAAATAAATAAATAAATGTTTATTTAGGTAAGGTACATACATACAAGAGATTTTACAAAGTTTGTTGGATTAATAGATTGAGCTAGTACATACAATGCCTAAAGCCACTATTACGCAAAGCGTTTTGGGCAGGAAAAGCATTAATGACTAAAGCTTATTACTAATGTGTATAAAGAATAAAATGTGTTGAGAACAAATAAAAATAGAGGTAAAAGAGGGGGGAACATGGCTGAAAAAGCAGCACAAATACAATTACAAATTATTACAGACAATTACATTCAAACAGCCTTGTTTAAAAGAAAAACAGACATGAGTTGACAACAGAGGGGTAAGGTAGGTTACAGGGAATTTATTAGGTAGTGCTTCGTTTTTATCTTAAACTGGTTCAGAGAGGTACAGTCTTTAACATGGTTGGGAAGGTCATTCCACATTCTGGGTCCCTTGATTTGAAGAGCATTTCTAGTTTGATTAGAGTTGAGAGCATTTAAGGATGATAAGGAGTTACTTACAATTAATGTATCAAGTTTGGAGACTTGTACACATTTCAGTGCAAGGAACAAGGCAAATAGTTCGGTCTGAAGGGTAGAGGCCCAGTTGTTTCTACGGACTCCCCACTCAAAATGTAAGCCATCGCCCATTGTCAGGACAACTGCACCCATGGTGTGGTGTAGGGAACCATCAGTGTATATAATTTGAGAGAGAGAATGATCTGTGGACAGAGCATCAATATGCAGGAAAGTGCCGTAGTTGTCTCTCTTGGTACAAATCATAAGCCTGATACATTCTGAGTTGAGTTCCAGTTTTAGTCATCCATATGAAACAATGTTGACCTTCAATAAAGAAATTCTGGAGGGCTTCTGTGCAAGGGTTAGGATGAGTTAGCCTAAGCATTTTTATACCAATTTGACAGTTAATTTCAGTAACACAATCAACATCGCTCAGAATATTAAGTTCCTTTCTCATGTTAAGTATCTTTGTGGTACGAGGGCACCCAAGGATAATCTTCAAGGCTTCGTTCTGCAGTTTTTCAAGCCCCTCAAGCTTTCTTTCAGGCATCAAAACAAGCAGAGGTGCAGCATAATCCACTAAAGATCTGATGTATGCAAGGTACATCATTTTGACAATTACAAAAATACAAATACAAATATTTATTCAGGTAGAGTACATACATACAAGGTGAGATACAAAAGTTGATGGATTTATAGATAGAGCTAATACATACAATGCCTAAAGCCACTATTACGCAAAGCGTATCGGGCAGGAAAAACACTAAGACTAAAACCTAACACTAACTTAGATTAAAGTATAAATTGTGTTGAGAAAAACATCAGAAAAACAATAAAAAAGGGGTGGAGGGAAACATGGCAGAAAAAAACAAAAATACAATTTGGTCAACAAACAGCATTGTTTAAAATCGTAGACATGGGTTGGCATTCAGGGGTGAGGTAGGTTACATTGAGTTAATTAGGTGGTACTTAGTTTTTATCTTAAACTGGTTGGGAGAGGTACAGTCTTCAACATAGTTGGGAAGGTCATTCCACATTCGAGGTCCCTTGATTTGTAAAGCATTTCAAGTTTGACTAAGTCGTACTCTTGGAATATCAAATAGGTATTTGTTTCTGGTGTGGTGCTCATGGGATCTGTTACAACCTTCTAGGAAGCTTTTAAGGTCAGGATTGACATAACAGTTCAGCGTTTTATATATATAAAATACACATGAGAGGATGTGAAGTGACTTAATATCTAGCATATTCAGAGATTTGAGTAAGGGAGCCGAGCGGACAGCACGCTGGACTTGTGATCCTGTGGTCCTGGGTTCGATCCCAGGCGCCGGCAAGAAACAATGGGCAGAGTTTCTTTCACCCTATGCCCCTGTTACTTAGCAGTAAAATAGGTACCCGGGTGTTAGTCAGCTGTCACGGGCTGCTTCCTGGGGGTGGAGGCTTGGTCGAGAACCGGGCCGCGGGGACACTAAAAAGCCCCGAAATCATCTCAAGATAAGGGTACCAAGTGATGTCTGGGGCCAGAGTTAGATATTGTCCTAATAACAGCTTTGTGTTGAGTAATGTGTTGAGTAATTAGAGGAAGTAAATGATTTTGGATAGTAGAACCCCAAGCACAAATACCATAGTTGACATAAGGATAGATGAGGGAGTAATAGAGAGTCACCAGGGTAGGGCGAGGTACATAATATCTGATCTTAGGAAGAATGCCAACAGTTTTTTTAACTTTTTTGGGATATATTTAGAATGTGTCCCGGGAAATTCAGCTTGCGGTCAATGAGAACGCCAAGGAATTTGCCATCTACTTTGTTACAAATTTGGGTATTGTTAATCCTGAGATTTATTTGATTTGAGGATTTATTGCCAAACAAAATATAGAACGTTTTGTCAATATTGAGGGTGAGTTTGTTGGCAGTTAGCCAGTGATGGACTTTATTTAGCTCAGTATTCACTGTGCCATTTAGAGCAAGAGGGTCAGGACTGGAGTAAATGAAGGTCGTGTCGTCATCCAGTAAATGAAGGTCGTGTCGTCAGCAAATAGAATTGGTTTGAGATGTTGGGAGGCATTTGGAAGGTCATTAATGTAGATGAGAAAAAGGAGAGGGCCAAGTATGCTGCCCTAAGGAACACCAATGTTGATGGGTAGGGTGGGAGAAATTGAATTATTCACAGAAACATATTGGAGCCTGTCAGTAAGGTAAGATTTGAGGTATTGCGTATTTGTAGTATTATTATTAAAGTAGTGGGGGAAGACACAAGTCACGACCGTTTTGCTTTTCTCAACGGTCGCGATTTGAGTCGTGCCTTTCTCGATACAAATGGTGATGGTCGCGATTTGAGTCGTGCCTTTTTCGTTAGCCCAGTGAACTAGTCAAAGCTTTTTTTCGACGGTCGCGAATTCAATCTGTTTAAATCACGGAAGACATCTTCCGTCACGCAGGGTGCAGTCGCACCTCCACAGATCTCCAGTATCATCTATTGATACTGGCGATGACTCAAAAGAGCCACCACTTACGAGCTATTCATGCCCGTGCCACCTTTTGGGTGGCTTCATCTTCATCTTAACACATTCACAAGGGAGACATCTCCCGTCATGCAGGGTGCATTCGCACCTCCACAGATCTCCAGTATCAGCTCTTGATACTGGTAATGGCTCAAAAGGGCCACCACTTACGGGCTATTCATGCCCGTGCCACCTTTTGGGTGGCTTAATCTTCATCAATCTGTTTAAATCACCATCTGGTCACCACTTGGTCCGGGAGACATCTCCCGTCACGCAGGGTGCAGTCGCGCCTCCACAGATCTCCAGTATCAGCTCTTGATACAGGTAATGGCTCAAAAGGGCCACCACTTACGGGCTATTCATGCCCGTGCTACCTCTTGGGTGGCTTAATCTTCATCAATCAATCTTTAATCAATCCATCTCTAACGAAGCACTGATGAATCGCAGCTGGGTTTTGTTTACGGATTTGACGCAGGCGGTGGAGGAGTTGCTGTCTTTTTCTAGTCAAGCACTCGTTGATGTAGATTCCCTTTCGTTGGGATGCAGCTGTCCGGACAAGATGCGATTTTATGGACTGGGAAGCTAGCTTGAGGCGAATTTTTCGCTGGTTCAGACCTGATAGATTCTTTTTGCTTACTCTGTAGGCAGCAATAATGTCGGTTTTATTTAGAGTGACACGCAATTCGTCTTTTATGAGAGCCTGAACTATTTCAATGCACTTTTCACCTTCATGTTCCACAGGAATATTTTGAGACGACACAATAACATAGTCAAGCAGCTTTTGCTGGTCCTGTTCATCCTGGGAGATGGAATGTTGGGCAGATGACACATTTAATCAAACTAGAAATGCTCTACAAATCAAGGGGCCCAGAATGTGGAATGACCTTCCCAACCATGTTAAAGACTGTACCTCTCTCAACCAGTTTAAGTTAAAAACGAAGCTATACCTAATAAATTCCCTATAACCTACCTTACCCTTCTATTGTCAACCAATGTCTGTTTTTCTTTAAAGAGCGCTGTTTGTCGACATAATTGTATTTGTGCTGCTTTTTCATCTATGTTTCCATTTCTTGTTTTCATTCTACTCATTATGCTCAATTAGTATTAAGCTTGTCATTTAAGTTTATCATGCCCGAAATGCTTTGCGTAATAGTGGCTTTAGGCATTGTATGTACTAGCTCTACCTATAAGTCAACCAATCTTTGTAAAAATTTATTGTATGTATGTACCTTACCTAAATAAAACTGTATTGTATTGTATTGTATTGTATTGTATTGTATTGTATTTGCAGATGACACTAAGATCTATGATAAAGAAGAAAGTGAAAGTGATATTGAGACCTTACAAAGAGATCTACATGAACTCCACCAATGGTCAGATGACTGAAAAATGCTCTTTAATGTCGATAAATGCAAGACCTTGCCTGTAGGGCATAACATTCCACGTCACAACTACCAAATTGCCCACACTACCTTACAACAGATAGATGAAGAATGCGACATTGGAATCAGAATCCATCATTCACTAAAAGTTGCACAACAAGTGGGAGCGGCAGTAAAAAAAGCGAACCAAACCTTGGGAATAATCAAGCGTGCCTTTACCTTCAAGGAAACTAAAGTAGTCCTTCAATTGTATAAGTCTCTGGTGCGCCCCCACCTGGATTATTGCATACAGGCATTGAGACCTTATCTTCAGAAAGACATAGTTGCTCTGGAGAAGATGCAACACCGGGCAACAAAAATCATACCAGAGCTTAGTCATCTCTCGTATCAGGCAGGGTTGATGGCCACTGGCCAAACAACACTGCAAACCAGGCATGACAGGGCGGAGCTCATCGAAACACTTAAAATACTCAACAATTTGGACGATGTCGATCCGGACACTTTCTTCAAAAGGTCAGATGTAACACGAACGAGGAGCAACGGGTTCAAGCTCAACAAGCCATCCGGACGCTTTCACAAAAGGTCAGGGGCCGGATTCAGGAAGGTACTTACGAAGGTTTTTCCTCTTAGCTAAGAACGAATTCCTTCTTAGCGCCTTCGTGGCGGCTACGTCCGTATTCAAAGAGCTACCCTAAGTGGAAAAACCTTCGTAAGTTCATTCCGGGATTTAAGTGTGGTTTCGACCACTCGTAGCTTTACGTAAACTGGATATAAGTCATTTTTTCTCTACTACATAACACTGGGATCGATTTATGATATTGGAACATGACCAAAATATTATAGCTGGTGAATCTAGTGAAGAGGAATCCTTCGTGTTAGTTATATGTGCATTCTCTGCTTGAAACTTGAAGTAAATATGTGTTTGATGATAGTAGAATTAGTTTTATAATAGCAAGATATTATACCAGTAGTTATTAAGTAAATAAACACTGGTGAACATGAAATATGAGAGAAGGTGATGAGCCCTGCCTGATGGGATCATTTACTATCACCAAATGCCCCTGTTCACCTAGTAGTAAGGGTGTACCTTAGCTATACATACCCATTTCTAATTTATTTTTTTTGTTTTTATTTTGAAATTAAATCTGGGTGAGACATAAAATAAAAATATGCTGCACAAATGATGTTAGGTAAGGAGAAGGGTAAAAATGTCACAAACTTTATTCATTGAATACTTAAAGCTATAATTATGACTATATACTGTAGATTATTAAAAAAGAGAGAGGGAAGTAGGGGTCCAAAACCTCTTCCTGTTATACAATTTGGGTGTAATTATCAAAAGAAGGCACCATGCCGGGAAGGCTATGTAGCAGTGAGGCAGTGAGGTGAGGCAGCTACTTATTTGAGAAATGCTTATTTTATTTACCTTATAAGCTGAGGCAACTTATTTTATTTGAGGAATACTCAGCTGATTCCTCTACATTTAGCATGGAACAAATTTGTGTCCAAGACCTCTTCCTGTTACTCAATTTGGCTGTGTGTAACCAAACTAGAAGTGCTCTACAAATCAAGGGACCCAGAATGTGGAATGACCTCCCGAATCATGTCAAAGGCTGTACCTCTCTCAACCAGTTTAAGAGTTAAACCAAGTACTGCCTAATTAACTCCATGTAACCTAACTTACCTCCTAAATGTCAACCCATGTCTTGCTATTTTTTAAACAACGCTGTTCACCAACATGTGCAATTGCTGAGTTATGCTATGCTAACCCCCCTTTTTGTATTTGTTATTCCTTCTTTCAACACAATTTATACCTAATCCCGATTACTAAGTTTTAGTCTGGTTTTTTCCCCCACACCTTGCCCGAAATGCTATGAGTATTAGTGGCTTTAGGTATTGTATGTACTAGCTCTGTCTATAAATCCAACATTATGTTTGTAAATCAACTGTATGTACTTTTCCTGAATAAAATGTATTTATTATTTATTTTTTAATCAGTAAGTATTAAAAGAAGGCACCAAGCTGGGAAGGCTATGTAGCACCATTGTGTGTAACAATAAACCAATTTTTTTTTAACAAATAATGCACCTGTATGGTAAAACAAATCCTGTCAGCTGTAAAAATATTGATGCAGTTATTTAAATGAAAAATATAATGAAAGAAATATTACTGGTTTATTTTTATCCTATCTTTTTGCACTGTACAGTATATCCAAGGAAGTGAAAAATTGAGACATAATGCATAATTTAATGAATGATTAGCATGGATTAGCAGTTCAAAAGAAATATGACTTGTATTACATATCAACATGAGATCTTAATGATCCATGGTCAACATGATTTAATAAGGATAATACAGTACTGTATTTGTAATAATACAAACTATAATTTAAAATCTTTATTACTGATTTTTTTTATTAAGAAGATTAGGTATACACAGCAATGTGCTGCTACCCTATTGTATATGGAATATTACACAGTGTAGATAAAAAACTAGCTATAAGTTTATCTAATACTCCCATCTCACAGGATGGTTAGACATACTGTACATGGAATCAATTTAGAAAATACCAGCCTCAATACAAAAAACAAATCGACTCTGACTAAACAACTCTAAGCAATTTTCACAAGAGGTAAGCACTGAATCATGGAAACATTATATTATAATTACTCTTACCAGTTTCTACAAAACTCCTCTCAAATAATGTATTTTTAAACATGTTTAGGTATACACAGCAATGTGCTGCTTTCCTATTCTGTATAAAGGACCACACAGTGTAGATCAAAAACCAGCTACAAGCTCACCCAACATCCTCACCTCACAGGATGGCCAGTCATACATGGAATTAGGAGAGAACAAAATACTTAATGCTGATCTATTAGCCTCCACTGGCAAAATCTGGGTGCAGCACAAGAATATCTTCCAATATTCCTGAGTGTATGAAGTAATTACAGAGCTCAAAATACCTCATACCATTTGGTATGAAGTCACTGATAACAGGACAATCACAGATATAGTGTTGGAGAGTATGTTCTCTCAAGTAGGACTGAAAACAGATGTTTTTTTTCCACCAAGAGGGCTATAAACCCATGGAACCGCCTACCCGCTGAAGCCGTAAATGCCAAATTCCAGCTAAAAAATATCATTAAGACAATTGGCGGGCCCTTTAACAAGCCGCCGGCTTTCTGTCCTCTTCGAGGCCACTAGATAGTTAGTGGCCCTTGGGTAAATTCAGTAAATATATACAATAATTGTCAGCGCATCTTCCGAGCAACAAGGACAGCTACACAGTATCTCTTAGAATTACGTAGGTAAACAACAAATGTAACATATTTGTTTACTACAATGTCGGTGCTGGCTGTAGAAGTTGAAAAAACATTGTTTTACTTCGAAATATACTAATTTTATAAGAAAATTAGACGTAAATAGGCGGCAGTAGAGCTCCGATAAGCCAGCGCTACTTTCTATTTTACAGCAGATTTGTCTTTCATCTGTTCATGTAATTGCTTATCTTATTGTATCGTGACATTCTTTTCTATATTGATATATATTATCTGTCTATTGTTACTTACAGTGTACCTGAGAGTACCTGTAAGCAATCTACCTCATTTTTTCATTTTTGCTCAATTTTTTTTTTTTGTATTGCTTAGTCTTGTTTATATTTTTGTTTTGTATATCTATATCTTGTGTTTTGTATAGTCCATGTTTATATGTTTTTTTCTTTAATCTCATTTATTACCTAGGTTTCCTAGCCTAGCCATACTCCCTTACTCCATTGTACCCCTGTAAGCCCCTTTTGTGTTTGTTTGGTACAGTATTGTGTACATTTTTTTCTTTTTTTTTCTTGTTTTTCCTGCAATCAGCTTTTTTTATGCAGTCAAGTATAGACCCAGAACTTAACCTCTTATCCACTATCTATGACAATAATCACTTTAATGATCTAAATTGCAGATATTTTGCAGCACATGATGTAAACCATGTGGTTTACATCATGGTTTTGTTGGTTCCCCAGGGCAGCATACTTGGCCCTCTCCTCTTTCTCATCTACATTAATGACCTTCCAAATGCCTCCCAACACCTCAAACCAATTCTATTTGCTGACGACACAACCTTCATTTACTCCAGTCCTGATCCCCTTGCTCTAAATGCCACAGTAAATACTGAGCTAAATAAAGTCCATCTGTGGCTAACTGCCAACAAACTCACCCTTAACATTGACAAAACCTTTTATATTCTGTTTGGCAATAAATCCTCTAATCAAATAAATCTCAAAATAAACAATACCCAAATTTGTAACAAATTAGATGGCAAATTCCTTGGCATTCTCATTGACCACAAGCTTAATTTCCAGGGACACATTCTAAACATATCACAAAAAGTTTCAAAAACTGTGGGCATTCTTTCTAAGATCAGATATTATGTACCACGCCCTGCCCTGGTGACTCTCTATTACTCCCTTATCTATCCATATCTCAACTATGGTATTTGTGCTTGGGGCTCTACTACCCAAAATCACTTACGTCCTTTAATTACTCAACACAAAGCTGCTATTAGGACAATATCCAATTCTGGCCCCAGACATCACTCGGTACCCCTACTTAAATCTCTGAATATGTTAGACATTAAGTCACTGCACATTCTTTCATGTGTATTATACATATATAAAACGCTAAACTATAATGCCAATCCTGATCTCAAAAGCTTCATAGAAGGTTGTATCAGAACCCATGAGCATCACACCAGAAATAAATACAGTTTTGATATTCCTAGAGTACGACTTAATCAAACTAGAAATGCTCTACAAATCAAGGGGCCCAGAATGTGGAATGACCTTCCCAACCATGTTAAAGACTGTACCTCTCTCAACCAGTTTAAGTTAAAAGCGAAGCTATACCTAATAAATTCCCTGTAACCTACCTTACCCTTCTATTGTCAACCAATGTCTGTTTTTTTCTTTAAAGAGCGCTGTTTGTCGACATAATTGTATTTGTGCTGCTTTTTCATCTATGTTTTCATTTCTTGTTTTCATTCTACTCATTATGCTCAATTAGTATTAAGCTTGTCATTTAAGTTTATCATGCCCGAAACGCTTTGCGTAATAGTGGCTTTAGGCATTGTATGTACTAGCTCTACCTATAAGTCAACCAATCCTTGTAAAAATTTATTGTATGTATGTACCTTACCTAAATAAAATTGTATTGTATTGTATTGTATTGTATTGTAAACAATGTATTAATTCATAATCACAATATCTCTGTAATCAATTTGAACGTTAGATCCCTAGGTAAACACTTCGATGATGTTAGTGCCTTGACTGAAGCTATTGACAACAAATTCTCTTTTATTATACTTACTGAAACATGGTTGAAAGAGGATACTACTCAACTCTTTAACATGCCTAACTACTCAGCAATCCACAACTGTCGTCAACTTCAGAGAGGTGGTGGCACTGCTCTTTACTACCACCAAGAACTAACATGCTTAAAAGAAATTAGAACTAGAGACTGCTATGGGGAGTATATCTTCGCCAGCTTCAGAGTCAAGGGTGCCGAGTCTATCCTGTCTGTGGGTGCAGTTTATAGAATTCCTAACACTGATGTGTCCGAATTCAACTCAAACCTTAGAAATCTAATACTTGAAAACAGACTGAACAAAAACCACCTAATTATCGCAGGGGACTTTAATATTGACCTCTGCGAGCCAGAACACCCTACTGCTGTTAGCTTCCTCAACTGTATGAATTCCTGCTTCCTCATACCCTTAATCACTAGACCTACTAGAATCACTGATAGCACTGCCACGACTCTAGATCACATCTGGACTAACATAACCTCTCCGCTTACTTCAGGTATAATCACCGATAGCACTACAGACCATTACCCCACATTTCTCTTAACTAACATTAGCAAACCACCTCTTGAGTCAAAAGAGATACGTTTTAGACTACACAATGAAACTGCTATAGACAATTTTATAATTGCTACTGATAATGTCAACTGGGAGTCCGAGTTAGGTAACATAGAGGACATCAACCTAGCAGTTCAATCTTTTCTTCAAAAAACTCTTAGCCTTTATAATACCCGCTGTCCTATGCTTACAAAACAAGTCACAACCAAAAGGCTTAACAATCCCTGGCTTACAAAGGGAATACTTAAATCTATTAATAAAAAACATGACCTTGAGAAGAAGTATAGGTTAGGAATTGTCTCCAAAGAATTCTCAAAGAATTACTCATTATTGCTATCTAAGATAATTAGACGAGCCAAAACTAAATACTACGAAGATAAATTTACCCAAATAAAGAGCAACGTTAAACAAACTTGGAGAACAATTTCACAAATATTGGGATCAAAGAAGTCTTTAAATAACAAACCGACTCTCCTGTCTAATAACGATGGTCAGCTTTCAGCCTCTGATTCTGCTATTGAGTTCAATAAGTTCTTCTCTTCCATTGGGTCATCCCTTGCTAATGATATTCCATCTTCCAGTACTGACATTAAGGACTATCTTACAGGGAACTATCCCCAGTCTCTGTACCTAAAGCCTATTAATTCCATTGACGTCAATGAGATAATCCTTTCCCTTAAAACCAAGTCTGGTGCCCTTGAGGAGATACCAACTTTAATCTACAAAAAAGACTCCAGATCTTCAGCCCCTGCTATTGCTTTGCTCTTCAACAAGTCACTTGAACTCCAAACCTTTCCAGATATTCTAAAAAAAGCGAGAGTAACGCCTGTCCACAAATGTGGTGATCTCACAGATGTTAACAACTACAGACCTATATCAATCCTGCCAAACTTGTCAAAAATTTTTGAAAAACTAATCTATAAGCAGCTTTACTCATATCTAGCCAAACTCAATATACCTAGCCCTTGCCAATATGGCTTCAGGCCCAAAAAAACCACTAACGATGCACTTATTAGTATGCTTAACTCGATTCATACAGCTCTTGATAAAAATGAGTTCCCTGTTGGGTTATTTGTGGACCTGCGTAAAGCTTTCGATACTGTCAACCACCAAAACCTTCTTCTTAAATTACATCATTATGGTGTCAGAGGACACTCCCTACAATACCTCAAATCCTACCTTACTGACAGGCTCCAATGTGTTTCTGTGAATAATACAATTTCTCCCACCCTACCCATCAACATTGGTGTTCCCCAGGGCAGCATACTTGGCCCTCTCCTCTTTCTCATCTACATTAATGACCTTCCAAATGCCTCCCAACACCTCAAACCAATTCTATTTGCTGACGACACAACCTTCATTTACTCCAGTCCTGATCCCCTTGCTCTAAATGCCACAGTAAATACTGAGCTAAATAAAGTCCATCTGTGGCTAACTGCCAACAAACTCACCCTTAACATTGACAAAATTTTCTATATTCTGTTTGGCAATAAATCCTCTAATCAAATAAATCTCAAAATAAACAATACCCAAATTTGTAACAAATTAGATGGCAAATTCCTTGGCATTCTCATTGACCACAAGCTGAATTTCCAGGGACACATTATAAACATATCAAAAAAAGTTTCAAAAACTGTGGGCATTCTTTCTAAGATCAGATGTTATGATATAAGAAAAAGATATTATGTACCACGCCCTGCCCTGGTGACTCTCTATTACTCCCTTATCTATCCATATCTCAACTATGGTATTTGTGCTTGGGGCTCTACTACCCAAAATCACTTACGTCCTCTAATTACTCAACACAAAGCTGCTATTAGGACAATATCCAATTCTGGCCCCAGACATCACTCGGTACCCCTACTCAAATCTCTGAATATGTTAGACATTAAGTCACTGCACATTCTCTCATGTGTATTATACATATATAAAACGCTAAACTATAATGCCAATCCTGATCTCAAAAGCTTCATAGAAGGTTGTAACAGAACCCATGAGCACCACACCAGAAATAAATACAGTTTTGATATTCCTAGAGTACGACTTAATCAAACCAGAAATGCTCTACAAATCAAGGGGCCCAGAATGTGGAATGACCTTCCCAACCATGTTAAAGACTGTACCTCTCTCAACCAGTTTAAGTTAAAAACGAAGCTATACCTAATAAATTCCCTGTAACCTACCTCACCCCTCTATTGTCAACCCATGTATGTTTTTTGTTTTTTATGTTTTTCAAATCAACGCTGTTTGAATGTAATTTTCTGTAATAATTTGTAATTGTATTTGTGCTGCTTTTTCGACAATGTTCCCCCCTCTTTTACCTCTATTTTTATTTGTACTCAACGCATTTTTTTTCTTTTTACCCATTAGTTTTAAGCTTTAGTCATTAGTGTTTTTTCCTGCCCGAAACGTACGCTTTGCGTAATAGTGGCTTTAGGCATTGTATGTACTAGCTCTATCTATTAAGCCAACAAACTTTGTAAAATCTCTTTATGTATGTACCTTTACCTAAATAAATTATTATTATTATTATTATTATTATTATTATTATCTTCAATATGAAGAATGTTGCTGCTCTCTGATTGGCCAAACGAAACACAGTAGTGACCTCTATCGGCACGCAGGTGAACCAACAATTTTCTTCCTAAGTATACCTTATTGAATCGCACCTAAGCATCTTAGGGCGCACTTAGGAACCTTCGTAGCAAACCCACTTACGAAGAAATACACAGAGCTTCCTGAATCTAGGTCCAGAATAGTAGGTAAGGTAAACGCCAAAATTTTACTGGATTTTAAAATACAGATAGAAAAGATCCTCCAGGCAAATGGGTAGGACCTTTGACAAGTCACCAACTTCCTGTCCTCGTCGAGGCCACCAATATTAGTATCTCAAGTAGATTAAACGTCGGCAAAGATCAGTAACCAAAGAAAATGGGAAGAGCACAGTGGCGGGTAAGCGAGCGAGCGAGTGACGTCATCACAACAAAGGTTGCTACGCGATGTCTCCACGACTCGTGAAGTTCGCCTGTCTTAAAGACCTGTGTCCACAATACCCGCCAAATTGTCCCTCCCACAGTACTCTCAGGACACTTATGGCAGTGTAAGTGTGTGGTGAGGCCACACCACTGAAGACATTAAGGATATACCACGAGGGAGAGACAAAACTGTTGAAGGAAGGAGTCACTGGCGCCACCTGACCACCTTGTTCCTCGCACTCTCATCATCCACCGTAAGTACTGGAGTACTTTCTGCTCCACCATTGTCTTACACCTCAACATGCAATTGTTGGGGTGTGGAAATAGGCCTATGGCATTGTTGGGATGTTGACGTAGGCCTATGGCATTGTTGGGATGAAGACGTAGGCCTATGGCATTGTTGGGATGTAGACGTAGGCCTATGGCATTGTTGGGGTAAATTATAAGCCTATGGCATTGTTGGGGTAAATTATAAGCCTATGGCATTGTTGAGGTGTGGACATTGGCCTATCGAATAATAATAATAATAATAATAATAATAATGAGAAAATCCACTGGGACTGTGTGGTGTTGCAAACCCACGACCAAGGCATTGCCAGCCGCATACTCTACCACTGTACCACCACTGACTTCCTTAAAGTCTTACAATCAGATTTCTACTGATGTCACAGGAAGTCTGTGATATCCTTATATCACAGGAAGTCTTGAAGCCAGTCCAAGTTTTATGTAAGACCCCGCAAGCACTCAGGTGAAGGGGTAAAGTGTTGTAGTTGAACACTGTATGTCCAACTTCAGATACTACACTGAAAATCACACTAAGGTGATATACATCAATGAACAATCTACTGGGGCTGTGAAGTGACGCAAACATTGCAGGTTCGCATCACTTCACAGCCCGAGTGAATTTTCTCATTGATGTATATCACGTTAGTGTGATTTTCTGTGTGTAAATAATAATAATAATAATATTATTTATTCAAAAGATTGTGTGTACAAAGAACATAAGAGCATTGTTCAATTGAAAGGACAGGAGCTACACATATTAATGAAGCCACTATTATGCAAAGCGTTTCGGGTAAAATTACTAATAATATAGAAATTTTTTAATTAATGTTGTGACGGGGTAAAACACTTAATACTATAAGAGTAGTAAGCTAACAAAATGAGAATGTTCAAGCAAAATAAAAAAATAATACAAAGAAGGTGATACTTAAGGATGACAAGCATAGACTATTACATTATGGAGTCAGTAGTTCTAGCAATAGTACAATAGTTTATTTACATTAATTACAGAATGGAAATACAAGGTGTAGTTTAGAAAAGCAAGTGAACTGCTCCTCATAACAATTTTCTTGGAACATATCAGAACATAGAGTAACATAAACATACTATAATTTAAGGTTAATGGGACCAACACTTACAAATAACCAAGATCATAAAGGACACGAGTAAACACTTTATTAAAGAAATGCATGAAATTAGATAACATTAAATGTAGACAGTAAATGTAGAAATTAAATGAGTAATACAGTGTGTCCTCGCTTGAATGAACTATATGGGGCGTAGCCAATTCGTTCCAGTGTGGAATTCATTCCATCCGTCTGGCCCCCAGCAACCCCCTCTCCCCCCCCCCAAAAAAAAGTCACATTAATACATATGCCGATACACATTTGCTTTTTGAAAAATTTAAATAACATAGAATTTGTAATGTAATGAAATAAATTGATATTGCACGTTACAGTACTGTACTTACCTTACCAGTTGAGTTGTGCAGTGCAAACTTTGTTAGTCTTAATATCCTGAGAGTGCCACACATATGAATATAAATTGTTTAAAGAACAGTAACTTTTCTAACAAATGTACATTATACACTACAGTCTGTACATAAAGTACAGACCACTAGAATCACACTATTGCAGTACACTTATATCATATAAACTACACTTTGTACATTTAATGTCATTAGAACTGTACTGTACAGCTCAATTGGCACTCCCAGGTAAGTTATGGCTAGTGCTGGGTGCTGGTCTAGTGGCCTGAGCATCCTCAGAAGGTGTGTCCTTGCTAGTGCTGGGTGCTGGTCCAGTTGCCTGGGCATCCTCGGAAGGTGAGTCCTTGCTAGTGCTGGGTGCTGGTCCTGTTGCCTGGGCATCCTTGGAAGGTGAGTCCTTGCTAGTGCTGGGTGCTGGTCAAGTTGCCTGGGCATCCTTGGAAGGTGAGTCCTTGCTAGTGCTGGGTGCTGGTCCAGTTGCCTGGGCATCCTTGGAAGGTGAGTCCTTGCTAGTGCTGGGTGCTGGTCCAGTTGCCTGGGCATCCTTGGAAGGTGAGTCCTTGCTAGTGCTGGTCCAGTTGCCTGGGCATCCTTGGAAGGTGAGTCCTTGCTAGTGCTGGGTGCTGGTCCAGTTGCCTGGACATCCTCAGAAGGTGAGTCCTTGCTAGTGCTGGGTGCTGGTCTAGTGGCCTGGGCATCCTTGGAAGGTGAGTCCTTGCTAGTGCTGGGTGCTGGTCCAGTTGCCTGGGCATCCTTGGAAGGTGAGTCCTTGATAGTGCTGGGTGCTGGTCTAGTGGCCTGGGCATCCTTGGAAGGTGAGTCCTTGATAGTGCTGGGTGCTGGTCCAGTTGCCTGGGCATCCTTGGAAGGTGAGTCCTTGCTATTGCTGGGTGCTGGTCCAGTTGCCTGGGCATCCTTGGAAGGTGAGTCCTTGCTAGTGATGGGTGCTGGTCCAGTTGCCTAGGCATCCTCGGAAGGTAAATCCTTGTTTGTGCTGGGTGCTGGTCCAGTTGCCTGGGCATCCTTGGAAGGTGAGTCCTTGCTAGTGATGGGTTCTGGTCCAGTTGCCTAGGCATCCTCAGAAGGTTTGTCCTTGCTAGTACTGGGTGCTGGTCCAGTTGCCTGGGCATCCTTGGAAGGTGAGTCCTTGCTAGTGCTGGGTGCTGATCCAGTTGCCTGGGCATCCTCGGAATAAGTCCTTGCTAGTGCTGGGTGCTGGTCCTGTAGGCCTACTGTGAAACCGTACCAAAAACTTTTGCATCTTAGTTTGTTTCTTTGTTGTGTGCTTCATTATAATATCTTTCATGTCCTTTAGGTGCAGGTAATAATCTGTCAGTTCTTCATTATCAGTTACAGCAACCAAATCAAGCAGATCATTTACCTTTTGCAATGATGCAGTATATGGAATAGATAACACACTTTCATCTTCCTCTTTCACATCCTCATCATTATATGACACACTGGATAATCTCATTATCAGTTAATTCACCATAACCTGGATCATCAGCATCATTATCTAACCACTCATTCACATCAGAAAGTTGCAAACCTTCCTCACCTGCATCTTTGAATGTCTCAAAAATCGTATTATCAAAGCCCTGAAAATCAGTGATCTTTGTCTTTATTCTAACCAGGTACCGGACTCAGAATTTTATTCCATGCATTCTTTAATGTGGTGACCTTCAACTCACTCCATTCCTTGGCCTAGTTGTAAATTACATCTTTAATTGAATATTTCTTGAAATTTTCTAGTGTTCTACTAGCCTTCTTATCCTTATTAGGCATCTCGTCTTCCTCAGAGAGCAGAACTTCCATAATATCTGAATTCATAGCTCTTTTATAAATCCTTTGAGAGCATAGATAACCCCTAATCCATGGGTTCTATTACAGATGTAGTGTTTGGTGGTAAAGCCATACATGTTATTTTGCCATCAGGTGATGTTAATTTAGCAATGGGGTGAGCTGGGGCATTATCAGTCAACAACATTGCCTTTATCTCAGCAGGATGAATTCTACACTCATTGATCTGCTGCTTTTTTACTTCTTTACAAAAGTGATTCTGGAACCAATCCTCAAAAGTAATGTGTGAACCAGGCATTTTTTGTGTTGTAGTAAATGACAGGTAGTCTGTTCATGCAGTTTTTCAATGCTCTGAGGTTGGCAGATTTCCCAACAACTGCGTACTTTGTTCGGTGACTGCCATCTGCGTTACAGCACAATAATGCTGAAATTCTTTCCTTCTTTACCTTGCAACCAGGAATACTCTTCTCAAGCCTGAAGGCCAAAGTGTTTCTTTGAAGGCATTTCCAGTTAAAGCCTGTTACATCTGCATTGTACACTTAAAACCAGCTTAGATTATTAGATATAATGTGCTGAGAAAGTTTATGCTTATATGCATTAGCACTTCCAACATCTGCACTTAATGCATCGCCACAATTTTTCTTGTTAATGATGCCATACCTCTCTTTAAATCGACATACCCATTCAATACAAGCCTTGAAATTGTCTATGTTTAACTTTACAGCAAGTCTTTCAGCTGCATTTCTAATAGAATCAACTCAAACAGGAATTCCTTTTGCACGATGCTGTGTTAACCATTTAAATACAAATGAGTCCAAATCCATATACTTAGCAGGTTTCAATGTTTTCCTGTTGCCTATTGCATCAGTTTGAGCAAAGAATTTCTTAATATTATCCTTCTGCTTTTTTATATCACAAATTGTAGCTTTACCGATGTTGAATTCTTGGGCGAGTCGAGTGACAGAGTATCCACGCTCTGCTTTCTCTATCAAGTCAACTTTCTAATCAATTGACAAATATTTTCTTTTTTTGTTTTATACCTTCAATACCATGAATGCTGCTCTGAGACATCTTGACAGATTAAATGAGTTCAAACAGTAAAAATTGTTCAAATTTATCACGAAAATCCTTCGCACGCGAGCCCGATGTTTTTACCCCAGGAAGAGGAGAAGCACATGGTGCCAGCCATCTCATCCAGGTCCAACGCGTTGACATGACCTGTGCTTATTTTATAGGCATACTGAAAACTTGATGTACATATTGACTGTTACAAGTTATTTTATTTAAAATATTATTATTGTTATAATTAGTGAAATATTGTTAGTTTGAAGTTTTATGCATTTTATACAGTTTAGTTCTGTATTAACCCTTAAGCTGTGCATGGCATACATATATGACAGGACCTGATGGCAAAGTTCAATTTCTTAAATTTGCTCTAATGCTTTCCAGTTTTTTGTGCATACTAGCAAATCCTGCAACTTTGTCTAAATGATCATAAACGTAACTTGAAAAATAAGAAAATAAAAAATAATTATAAAATTGAATAAAACTTCAGATATTGAGATTAGCTGCAAAAATATAAACTATCACCAATTGTTCATATGGTGTTGTTATGCTCTCAGAATAGTATATGATCTTCATTTTCATAGATTTAGAATATATGTTTTCAGTTTAGTTTACTGTAAAAAAATATCAATGTGGCATTTGAATTATGTGCCAAATTTAGAAAAAAAATTGATAACTACAAATGTTTAAGGTTTGTGAAAAATCCATTCTAATAGGATTGTAGAACAGACAACTGTGCACATTATTTGTAAAAATGGTGAGAATCGGTCAGAAACTGAATTTTTTGAAGCTGACTCAAAGTTTTAGAGATAATTGAAGTTAAAGTTATCGACAATGAATAAGGTAGTTCTAATTCATTAATTTACTTATATGTTTTAATAAACGTTGTTTGGCATTCGTACTCAAATATGCGAAAGTTGTAGGTCAATATGTGTTGGAATGATGTCAAGAAAAAATACCCCCCCCCCCAAAAAAAAAACAACTAAATACTCTATAGGGAAAATTATAATGATTTAGGGGATAAAAATGTATATAGTGGTACCTCGATTAACAAGTTTAATCCTTTCTGGCACCGAGCTCGTTATGTGGAAAACTCGTCTTAAGAAATAAATTTCCCCATATAAAATAAAGGAAATAAATTTAATCCGTTCCACTCACACAAATATCCATACTTGTATGACATTTTATAATGTAAATATAATACTGCACATGTATTTATGAATGTTTTGTTGTACTATTTTCATGTTTACCTTATGAAGAGTCGTTGCTGGCTTGAATGAGACGATGGGGAGGTGGGAAGGAAGAGAGGGGTTATGGTGTGGAAGGAGAATCCACCTCTGAATCAGGGGGCTCTCTCGGGAATTGTGGTTCACTATCACTGGCTCTTCTTTTCTCTACTTTTCCAAAGAACGTATCTATTGACAATTGCTTTTGTCTTTGTTTTAGGATGTTCCTAAAACGAGTCAGCAAATTGTCATTAAACATGTTCAAACACAAGGTTGTCACTGCTTTATCAGGGCAGCTTTTCCAAGAATGCGGTCACCTTTTCAAACATTCCCAACACTTCCCTGATCTCACTGGAAGAGGCAGCATCCTCCCTTACCTCCTCCTTCCCTTACTAATGGTGCAAATTGTTGATGAGGACCTGCCATACTTCCTTGTGAGATCAGTCACACAGACACCACGCTCATGCTTTGCTATTATTTAATTCTTCAAATCCACAGTAATTGTGTCTTTCTTCCTCTTGACAACACTATCTTTAGCAAGCCGCTTCTTTGGCGACATCTTGCGTTACAAGTTGTAGTCACAAAACCACAAAATACTGAAAGAAAAGCTCAAATAAATGCAGAGGGATGCTTGTCGTGCGCGATGCAACAACAACACTGGTGTCGGAGGCGTCCGAGAATTTGCGAGAACCCGCGAGACGCTAGGAAGCACCATGTGGTTTTGCTCGTTAATAGAGGTGAAGCTCGTCAATAGAGACAAATTTGCTGTGAGGGGCTCACTCGTTACTTGAAATGATCGTAGATACAGCCGCTCATTAATCGAGGTGCTATTTTACTTTATAAAAGTGATAAAGCCCTGATCATCAAAACCGCCTAAAGAGACAAAGAAAATAGAATTTGAAATCTGTGAAAAACTGTCAAAAAAATTCAAAGTCCCAAGTTCTGCCAGTTGTGACTGATTTATTGGATGACCAATTTCATTCTATCTTGACATAGTTAGGGATGGGTATGCACTCTCCAGGATGTAGAGGTTACATCAAAATGAGATAATAAACAAAGGAGACAAAAAAATACATATTTTCTGGGGGGAGCCCTGTCGGCTCCCCGGAGCTTTACCGGCTGATATGCTAATGTCAGACTTTTGGCATCAGTCATGTGTATGGAGTTCTAGGGCCTACCAGGGACCACGAGCCAGAACCTGGCCCCCTCAGAGAGGCAAAGGGAGCAATGGCCTATAGAAACCCCCGTGTGGTTGGAAGCATTCTATGTCTGCCATCGACCGGGTCAAGTATCCAGAAAGGTAAGCATTCCAAAACAAACCCCTATTCTAGTGAAAATTGCTACCTAAAGCCGAACTAGTGGATAGAACTCTTCAACAGAAAACAAGGAAACTAGTATGACGTCATACGTCACCGCGCCGCTGTCTGCGCAGCTCCCCCCTCCCCGGGAGGGGGAAGGGGGAGCCCCAGACCTCCCACGCCGGCTATCCACCCATCAGTTCTTCGGCTGATGCTATAGGCAATGGTTATGTGCTCCGGCTCCAGTGGTTGTTTCAGCACTGTACCTAGAGTGTGGTGTCTGTTTCTAGGTGGTGCGTGAGCCGGGAGTGATTCTTCAGTACTCGGGCTGCATGCGCCTAGGGTTCCCTTCCCTAGGTGCCCTGTAAGTACTGCCCTTGGGGCTTGGGGCCACCTTCCACAAGTTCCTTGGGTCCTGCCCCTGCTTGGCCGTTTACTGCTTGGTTTTCGGCCGCTCTTTGTGTGCTCGGGTGTTCTGTCTCCCTTGTTCGCCTTAGAGTAAGGGGCAGTTTTTGCACTGGTGGGGCGCAGGGTACTGTGCAGCTTGTCTTTACCAATCATAGCGGCCGGCTCTGTTCCGCTTGGGTACGCTGTCCTCTTGCGGGGTTTTCTTTTTCTTTTTGTTTATCTACCTGGTGGGGGGTCTGCCTTCGTTCTTGCCCCTTGTGTCCCTTGTGTTCTGAGTATTTTCTGGTGGTACCCCTGCTAGGTCCCCGTGAGTGTACACGTCCCGGGGGTTCAGCTCTTAGAAAGTTGTTTGGTAGCTTTGGGTGCCGGTTAGCAGTACCCTGCCTGGGATTACCTGAGCGCAAGTCCTCTTATAGTAAACGCTCGGGACCCTGGGAAACCCCTGGGGGCGCGCGGGTCCGATGGATGTGACCCCAGAGTCCCCCCTCGCTTCCAGCGAGTTTGAGGGTTGCTCTCACCCTTTGTCTCTGGGTGACTCTCTGTTTTGCCTCCGTCTGCTGCCTGTGGGGTCGGTGACACCTTCGACCCAGAGTCCTGCGAGTTTGGTTGCTCGTTGTGGCTTGGTTACCCAGTTGTGCTAACAAAGCAGGTGCGGGCAGCAGGGGCGTTGCACTTGAGCCTTGGTCGTGGCAACGTTCTCGTGGTTTCCTCCCCGGGAGCCCCGGGGCTGCCCCGTTGTAGTTCGTTTTGGGACTTGGGGGTGTTGGTTGCTTCGGTTCCATCCACGCCCCCTTGTCTTTCCCCTGGATCACCCTTCCTGCCTGCATCCGGTTCCTTACCGTCTGTAGGTTCGGGGCGGGGTTTTTGATGGTGTTGAGACTCGGGCAGTCTCGGGGAATTCCCCTTCCGGGGTAGTGACGGGGGCATTTGAGCCTGTTCCTCCAGCCATGTTGTACGAGTCTGCCAGTGGGCTCCCTTCATTAGTGTTTTCACGGCTGCCCCGGTTTTCTGGTACGGCCGGGGCTTTGGGGGAACGGCTCGGCCCCGGGGCCTGTCGTGTAGGTTCCCGGGGCTGGGAAGGGGCTGACTTGGGGGGGCCTTGGCCCCGTTGGACCCCGTGGGGGTTTTTATCCCCCTCTAGGCGGGGCTTGTGGTTACGCGGAGTGGGGTTTTTCCTCCCCACTCGCCGTACGTGCTGTTGGGCGTCGACCTCTCCCCGGGCTCGGTTCCTTGGCCTTTGAGTCGGTTGGTTCCGTCCTGTGGGTGGATGTTTCCTCCCACCCCTTTTTGGGACGGTGTTTTCGTCATGTTTCCCCGTTCGATGGGGTTCTGCGTGACTTCTGATCTCGGGTGCACCTGCGCCTTCGTGTGCCTTCGAGACTAGTGTTGGCTTCTGTGTTCTCGAGGGTACGGGAAGGTTTTTCGCTACTTCCCGCATTATTGGAACGTCTGTCGGCTCCACGTCCTTGTCGCCCTGTTGGGCTGCTTGTCGCCCTGTTGGGCTGCTTGTCGCCCTGTTGGGCTGCTTGTCGCCCTGTTGGGCTGCTTGTCGCCCGGTTGGGCTGCTTGTCGCCCGGTTGGGTTCCTTTTTGGGCTCTTTGCTTCTTTGGCCGGTTTTATTGTTCCTGCTTCCTCTTTTGGCTACTTTTCTCGTGCAGTAGTCCTGGCTGGCGCCTTCCCGCAGGGAGGGTGTGCGGTTCGGCCAGCGTGTTATGCGCATGCGCCGTGGAGTTTGTTTTGGTCCGAGCGGTGTTTCAGGGCTGGTGTTTTGCGCCCTTTTTGCTACAGTGCTTCGCCTCTCGTTCTTCTCCCTGGCTGCGGTATGTGCCCCTTCGCGCCGGGGGTGTCCTGGTTCCCAGTTGTGGGGAGGACGCCGCGGTTTTCCCTGCGTCATGGGTGTGGACCGCCTCCTTCGCCTCTCTCTGCTCTCGTGTGGGTCCGGCAGGGTCCGGTTCTGGCGTCTTCACCTGGCGGTGCTCCCAGGTTCTTCTGGGCACGGTTAAGTCGTGTCAAGTTCATGCCACCATTCGCCAGGTGAGTTTCTGCGGTCTGGCGTCTTTTGGCCGGGCGCTGGATGCGGTGTTGTTTATATACCTGTCTTTATTTAGGTATATTTTTGTACGACTGAGACCGTTCGCACACCAGTGACTGTCCCTTTTTTCAACCCTTCCTGTCCCCCTCATGTGCATGTCCAACCCATGCTGGAGTCATTCAGGGGACCCTCCTTTTTAATGTTGTGAGGTGTGGGGGTTGCAGGGTTGGTTCTGTACTCACCTGGTAAGGTTACTGGCTGTGCTTGCAGGTTTTGAGCTCTGGCTCTTGGGTCCCGCCTATCTGGTAGAACTTGCGGGATAGTACCAGTGGAGTGCAGTGGTGCTATTGGCACATTTGGGGAACACTGTATTACCATCAGAGGTCTGTGCTTGTTACACGACCTACTTGCGAGCATGAGCCTTCTTGCTGGTTCGTCCGTGGACTACCAGGGCGCACTAGCCTGTTTTCGTATGGCAGTTCCGGCCCGTCCTGGTTGTGGGGGTATGTGGGCCGGTGGACTGCTCCTAGCAGCTGCCTGGTGGGCCACCCTCTGGCCGGTCTAGCCTGGCCTGGGGCCGGGCTTCAGGTGTAACAGAGCTCCCAGTACCTCATCCAGCGGGGTTTCTCCGCCGTCGGTCGCCTGGTGCAGGTTTCTGGGCCTGCAGGGTTTTGTCGTGTCTCCGTTGGTCCTGTCTGGGATCTGCCTGCTCCGTTCTCTGCCTTTGCAGAAGGGAGTTGCTATTTACATGTTGCATGTTGCAGTGGTGCCTGTTGCTGCTGCTGCACGTGGGCATTGGTACCGTGTTTCACGGTGGCGTGTCCTTGTTCCTGTGACCGGTTGTGGAGTGGCACTTTGCTGCCGTTTTGTGCCTGGGGATTGTGTGGGGGTTTTTCTGTCCCTGCCTGATTGTCCACCCCTGGTTGTTCTCCTGGGGTTTTTGTGCTTCTGCTCTTTCTTCCTGCCTCCTCTGCAGCAGGGATGTTCTGCGTGTGTTCTTAGGCGTTGGTCAGCCTGTGTCCTGTGATGTGCTTCTTTGTCTCGGTCTATTGCAGTTGTTCGTACCCCTTGGTTCGGGTACTGTTCTGGCGGCGACCCTTCCGCCTTCTTTGGTTTCCTAGCTTGCCCTGCCGGTTGTTTTTTTTTTTGGGGTCTTGCGATGTCTCGCGTCGGACCCGTCGTTTCTGAACTCTTGGCGGGCTTGCATGCTTTGGGGAGTTTTTCTGTTCGGCAGACGTTCCATCTCCTTGTGCCGCCTGGGTTTCGGTGGTCGCGCCCGAGATCTTCCCGCGGCTCCGCCTTTTTCCTGGGCTCGGAGGGGCCTTGTCGGGGCTGCTTATGTTCTGCCTCGCAGTCTCGCCTCCGGTTGGTGGTCGGGTGGCTTCGTGATAGGTGTCCCACCTGCGTGCTTCTCTTGGCGGCAGTATGTGGTATTTTGGCGGTCCTTCCTTTTCCTGTCCCTTCTTAGGTGGTTACTCTTGTTAGATTGGTTTACTCTCGGCTTGGTTTTCTGGCGGGGGTTGGGGGCCGTCGTCTTGCCACATACTGTCGCCTCTTTTCGTGCGGCGCGGGCGGAGCCGCTTCAGCTTGCTTTCGGTCTTGGTGTTGCTTCTGCACCGTTAGTCAGCTGTCTTGTGCGTCGTTTCACCTCCGGCCTGTTCGTGCGCCGCTTGCACCATCCTGGTCTCTGGTCAGCGTGCTCTGTCTTCTTCTCGGTTGGTAGTGCCCCTTCGGTTCCGGTGTGTTTCTTCGTCGGCTCTTTCCTTTGGGCCTTTGCCTCTGGGGGTCGAGTCTCTGAGTTTTCTTGCTCCTTTGGTTTTAGCGTTTTGGTTGTTTGGTGGCAGCAGTGTCCATCTTTTCTGGCGCGGGGTGGGGCTGCTTCATTCTGGAGGGGTCCAGGGTTTGTTGGTGCTTCGTTGGTCGGGCCGGGGGTGTGTCGTTTGTGTTCAGTGGCGGCCCTCCGCTGTTGTTTGCGTGCCACGGCGTTTGGGTCCAGAGCGCGTTTTGCGTTGCTCCGGTTCTGTTCTTCCCAGTTCGCGGGTGATAGTGTCCCGGGTGGTCAGCCGTGTTCTTGCGGCTAAGCTGCCTGTGTTCTTCCCTCATGCCTGTGGCGTTCGTGGCTTCGCTACTCTTGCTGCCATCTGGGCGACGTGGCCTTGCGGTCTTTCGGGCATGGATTTTTGATGTTCGTGCAGGGGCCTTGCTGCTCGTGGTTCTCGTGTTGTTCTCGGGATTTTCGGGGCTGTGGCGCCTTGGGTTGGCGTTTGCTGCCGGTTGTCTCGCCTTCTTGGGGGGGGTGCGTGGTGTCCGCCTCCCGGTTCTGTCCCTTTGACCTTCCTCTGTGGGTAGTTAGCTCCGGGGAGCCGACGGGGCTCCCCCCAGAAAACCAGCGTTGAATGTAATGAAACGCCATTTTCTGGGTGAGACCCGGAGGCTCCCCGGCAACCCTCCCTCCCTCCGGTCGGCGTTTTTCGCGTGTTTTGACATCCAGCCTCAGAACTGATGGGTGGATAACCGGCGTGGGAGGTCTGGGGCTCCCCCTTCCCCCTCCCGGGGAGGGGGGAGCTGCGCAGACAGCGGCGCGGTGACGTATGACGTCATACTAGTTTCCTTGTTTTCTGTTGAAGAGTTCTGTCCACTAGTTCGGCTTTAGGTAGCAATTTTCACCAGAATAGGGGTTTGTTTTGGAATGCTTACCTTTCTGGATGCTTGACCCAGTCGATGGCAGACATAGAATGCTTCCAACCACATGGGGGTTTCTACAGGCCTTTGCTCCCCATGCCTCTCTGAGGGGGCCAGGTTCTGGCCGTGGTCCCTGGTAGGCCCTAGAACTCCATACACATGACTGATGCCAAAGTCTGACATTAGCATATCAGCCGGTAAAGCTCCGGGGAGCCTCCGGGTCTCACCCAGAAAATGGCGTTTCATTACATTCAATGCTGGTTTTTTTTATATTGGTGACAGTAACAGATATTAACATTAGGCAATACATTTTTATGATATATAACAAAATAGAGCATGATAACATACTCATTATTATTGGTATTATTATGTATTACTCAGCAATGCTATACAGGCACCAGCTGCATATCCACTTTGTGGACACTTCTTGCTACTATTCTTCTTTGTACATTGGACAAGTGCTTGCATCTCTTTATTACTGCATTATCCCTCAGTTCCAGTTAATAGGAGCTGTTTTCCTTATCAACAAAATGTTCTCCTTTTTAAAAAAAAATTGTCTAAAATACATTTTTGAAAATATTGGGATGAAACTTGCATGACGCTTATGCCAATAAGTTGGAGATTTGTCTAACATTTAATATTAATTTTCACTTAATTCAAATATTTTTTGCCCAGCCCCAGCTTTTACAGCCCAGGCTGTAGCAGCTTTAGGGTAAATGCACATGGGTTGTATTACGTAGGCTGTTAGAGAGGGGAGGAGGCAGCCGAGAACCCGCCCATACCCCCTTCCCCATTCCTGCCCCACCCTCCTTACTCCTGCTCACCCTCCTTACTCCTGCCCACCCTCCTTACTCCTGCCCACCCTTCTGACTCCTGCCCACCCTTCTTACTCCTTCCCACCCTCCTTACTCCTGCCCACCTTCCTTACTTCTGCCCACCTTCCTTACTTCTGCCCACCTTCCTTACTTCTGCCCACCCTCCTTACTCATGGCAAGCCTCCTTACTCCTGCCCACCCTCCTTGCTCCTGCCCACCCCTCCTTACTCCTGCCCACCCTCCTTACTCCTGCCCACCCTCCATACTCCTGACCATCCTCCTTACTCCTGCCCACCCTCTTTACTCCTGCCCACCCTCCTTACTCCTGCCCACCTTCCATACTCCTGTCCACCCTCCTTACTCCTGCCTACCCTCCTTATTCCTGCCCACCTTTCTTACTCCTGCCCCACCCTCCTTACTCCTGCCCACCCTCCTTACTCCTGCCCACCCTCCTTACTCCTGCCCACCCTCCTTTCTCCGGCCCACCCTCCTTTCTCCGGCCCACCCTCCTTGCTCCTGGCCACCCTCCTTGCTCCTGCCCACCCTCCTTAGTCCTGCCCACCCTCCTTACTCCAGCCCACCCTCCTTTCTCCGGCCCACCCTCCTTTCTCAGGCCCACCCTCCTTACTCCTGCCCACCCTCCTTTCTCCTGCTCACCCTCCTTACTCCTGCCCACCCTCCTTACTCCTGCCCACCCTCCTTACTCCTGCCCACCCTCCTTGCTCCTGCCCACCCTCCTTACTCCTGCCCACCCTCCTTACTCCTGCCCACCCTCCTTGCTCCTGCCCACCCTCCATACTCCTGACCACCCTCCTTACTCCTGCCCACCTTCCATACTCCTGCCCACCCTCCTTACTCCTGCTTACCCTCCTTATTCCTGCCCACCTTTCTTACTCCTGCCCCACCCTCCTTACTCCTGCCCACCCTCCTTACTCCTGCCCACCCTCCTTTCTCCGGCCCACCCTCCTTACTCCTGGCCACCCTCCTTACTCCTGCCCACCCTCCTTAGTCCTGCCCACCTTCCTTACTTCTGCCCACCCTCCTTACTCATGGCAAGCCTCCTTACTCCTGCCCACCCTCCTTGCTCCTGCCCACCCCTCCTTACTCCTGCCCACCCTCCTTACTCCTGCCCACCCTCCATACTCCTGACCATCCTCCTTACTCCTGCCCACCCTCTTTACTTCTGCCCACCCTCCTTACTCCTGCCCACCTTCCATACTCCTGTCCACCCTCCTTACTCCTGCCTACCCTCCTTATTCCTGCCCACCTTTCTTACTCCTGCCCCACCCTCCTTACTCCTGCCCACCCTCCTTACTCCTGCCCACCCTCCTTACTCCTGCCCACCCTCCTTTCTCCGGCCCACCCTCCTTTCTCCGGCCCACCCTCCTTGCTCCTGGCCACCCTCCTTGCTCCTGCCCACCCTCCTTAGTCCTGCCCACCCTCCTTACTCCAGCCCACCCTCCTTTCTCCGGCCCACCCTCCTTTCTCAGGCCCACCCTCCTTACTCCTACCCACCCTCCTTTCTCCTGCTCACCCTCCTTACTCCTGCCCACCCTCCTTACTCCTGCCCACCCTCCTTACTCCTGCCCACCCTCCTTGCTCCTGCCCACCCTCCTTACTCCTGCCCACCCTCCTTACTCCTGCCCACCCTCCTTGCTCCTGCCCACCCTCCATACTCCTGACCACCCTCCTTACTCCTGCCCACCTTCCATACTCCTGCCCACCCTCCTTACTCCTGCTTACCCTCCTTATTCCTGCCCACCTTTCTTACTCCTGCCCCACCCTCCTTACTCCTGCCCACCCTCCTTACTCCTGCCCACCCTCCTTTCTCCGGCCCACCCTCCTTACTCCTGCCCACCCTCCTTAGTCCTGCCCACCCTCCTTAGTCCTGCCCACCCTCCTTACTCCTGCCCACCCTCCTTAGTCCTGCCCACCCTCCTTACTCCTGCCCACCCTCCTTTCTCCGGCCCACCCTCCTTTCTCCGGCCCACCCTCCTTTCTCCGGCCCACCCTCCTTAGTCCTGCCCACCCTCCTTACTCCTGCCCACCCTCCTTTCTCCGGCCCACCCTCCTTTCTCCGGCCCACCCTCCTTACTCCTGCCCACCCTCCTTGCTCCTGCCCACCCTCCTTGCTCCTGACCACCCTCCTTACTCCTGCCCACCCTCCATACTCCTGCCCACCCTCCTTACTCCTGCCCACCCTCCTTTCTCCGGCCCACCCTCCTTACTCCTGCCTACCCTCCTTATTCCTGCTCACCCTCCTTACTCCTGCCCACCCTCCTTACTCCTACCCACCCTCCTTACTCCTGCCCATCCTCCTTATTCCTGCCCACCCTCCTTACTTTTGCTCAAAGTACAATACCTAAAAAAAATTATTTAATTTTTCTAAACATTTACTATGTTTTGGTGGTAAAAATTTAGTCATAGGAATTTAAATTTGTTTTATTTTGCCATATTAGGTAATACTGCTTCCAGTCTCTGCTCGGCTACCAAGGACGATAGCAAACCTAACTTCTGCCCATTAATGATGGTAAGTACAATTTTATTCTTACTGTACTGCCAGTGTGTGTGTGTATCATAATATTGTCATTAACTAGCGATGGTAAGTATATTTATTATGTTGTCATTAACTAGTGATGCTGAGTGTATTAACCCTTTAAGTGCGCAACACATCATATGATGGGTTAAGTGACTTGCAGTAACTTGCGCTCCATATCATATGATGCATTGGAGTACCGCGCAAGATTTGAAAGGCCCGTGAGGTAAAGGGAGCTCCCATACGCTTCTTAGGGGCTATAGTAAACAGACGCTATTTTGTAAAAAAAATCCAGCTCACACTACCATCGCGTGGGAGGCATCAGTTACCCAGCAGCCATCGTGTCGAGTGCACGGCCGAATGCTTCCTGGGCGTGCACCACGCAATCACTCGCCCAAGAGCAAATAACCAGTGAATTATTTTCTGATGGTGAGGAAAGTGATTTTGATGACTCTGACATTGATAAAGACTACACACAATTGACCGATGATAGTAGCACAGACAGTGAAAATGAGATACAGCTGCCTCCCATGGCGAGGCCTATATGCTCACCCATGCCACCTCGCTCAGTGTCTATTCCAATTCACCCTCGACCACACAGTTCCTGTGCTTATTTAGAGTCTGAGGATATTTTCGGTGACGAGTCAGAGGAAGGTGACTCTTTTTCTGGTTTTAGTGAAGTGGAATCAGAACATAGTGTTACCGGGCCTGGTGCCAGTACCAGTGGTGTTACTGGGCGAGAATTTGTCGCGTCAGCAGCGTCTCGCCCAGCCAAGCGCCACCGCATGGAACAAAATGAGGCACCAAGAGTAGTGTACTGATGGTGATGTTCTCAGGTAGTGTGGTGATGTTCACGTGCTTCCACCTTATGTGCACGTAGCGGCCGTACTGTACGTAGACGGGCTTCAGCTCCTGGTCTACGGTGTACATCGCTTCCTCGCCGTCGTGCCCCTGTTGCGTCTCGCAGGACACCAGGTGTACTAGTGTGGAGTGATGGTGCTGGTTTTATTCCTCGAATATCTGCCTTTGACAATAAAGACGTGATTACCGAGCTTTTCCCTGATAATGGAGAGGATATGAGTGAATTAGATTATTTTACAGCATTCAATGATGAGCCGCTCATGGAATATATTGTACACCAAACGAACCTTCATGCGGCTCATCTCGTTAGAAGAGAGATAACAGAAATTTCACGATTGCAACGTTGGAAAACCACCAATGTAGGTGAAATGTATGTGTTTTTAGCAATATTTGCAGTCTCCGTGGTAAGACACTCGCCTGGCGTTCCGCGAGCGCTATGTCATGGGTTTGTATCCTGGCCGGGGAGGATTTACTGGGCGCAATTCCTTAACTGTAGCCTCTGTTTAATGCAATAGTAAAATGTGTACTTGGATGAAAAAACGATTCTTCGCAGCAGGGGATCGTATTCCAGGGACCTGCCCGAAACGCTATGCATACTAGTGGCTGTACAAGAATGTAACAGCTCTTGTATATATCTCAAAAAAAAAACAAAAAAAAAAAACAAATGTATGTTGATGAAGCACTGTGTCAAACACGCTATCACAGATTACTGGAGCAAAGATCTGACTATTCCAACACCTTTCTTAGGGAAATATATATCCCGAGATAGGTTTCAGATACTCCTCAGGTGTCTGCATTTTGCAAGTAATGAGGACCGGACAGAGGATGATAGACTTTGGCGAGTGAGGCACTATATGAATGAAGTGATTGATAAGTTCAGAGATTTTTACGTACCAGCACAGAAGCTGGTGATTGACGAATCCCTTGTGCTTTTTAAAGGACATGTTACATTCAAGCAGCATATTCCCTCCAAACGAAACAGATTTGGAATGAAATTCTTTGTACTGTGTAACTGTGAAACAGGATACATGTTACACATGATTCTGTATTCTGCTAGCGATGTAGACATTCCCGGTAACGACGAACATGGCTTCTCTGGTAGTGTGGTGAAGTCACTGATGGCACCGTGGATGAACAAGGGCCACATCTTATACACAGATAATTACTATACAAGTCCATTGCTAACTAGGTTTTTGGTTGAAAATAGAACTGGGTTGGTTGGCACAGTAAAGGCACGAAGGTGGGAAATGCCAGTGTTTGATGGTAGACTTGCAGTTGGTGAGTGCCAGTTACGGAAATGTGATCAAATACTCTCGGTTCGGTGGAAAGACAAGAGAGAAGTGAACATGCTGACAACCATTCATGATGGTACAATGGTGAACAGTGGCAAGGTGAACCGTGTTACGAAAGAACCAGTATATAAGCCAGATTGTGTTCTTGACTATAATATCAACATGCGTTTGATTGATAAGGCTAACTGTTACAACTGATATGAGTGGGGCTTCTATGGGGTACTGGTACTATTAAGGGGTAAAGGTAGTTAGAAGACAAGAGTATCAAATATGGGAGAGCTAAAAGGCCCGGCCCCCAAAATAAACTATCCACAGTAGTAATAACTTGCTACAAGACCATATATGTTAGTCTAAGGGTTGATCACTGAGCTCCCACCTTGGAAGAAGAGATACTCTGTAATTCATGTACTTATTTATTAACCCCTTAACAACCCCCCATATACACTCACACCAATAACAATAATAATAATAACTTTACCACACTATCTTACGTTAAAAGCCTTGGTCCACGTAGGCAGGATACAAGGTTTACACTAATAACAAGCTAGGGTAAAGTACTACTGGATAAGCACTGAAGCTGGATGCAGCTTAGGGTAGTGAAACCACGTGGGACCCTAATACAAAACACAACACTTAGGGGTACCCAAACACTGGCAAAATACTATCCCCAGGTCTCACCAATCGTTACTACCAGAGTAGGCACACTTAACACCATATAATACTTAACTTAAGGGTACAGGAACTTAGGGTAAGGGAAATAAGTAAGAGGAGAAGGGAGGAGAGTAGGGATACAGCCACAGAGTAGGTCTTAACCGCACGACACCAGCCACAGAGAAGAGCGAGCTAGCCACCAGCTGCCTCCCTCATCGTGGTGCCGGGAGGAGCCTAATTGATCGTGCAGCTAAGCACATTAAAGATCTTCCCCTATGCAACGTATTGTTACTTTATGAATGATTAGAAAGTATTAGTAAGCAAAGTTGGTGCCTATGTTATTATTTAATAATCAACCCCCAGCTCAGTCTTTAAATGCTCTTTGAGAAACAATAATAGTCTTACGTCTGGCAGGGAAGATACAAACAATTGACATTCTAGATGCCCAACTGTACTACCAGAAAGTTTAATAGCTCAATTTTGACCTCTGGTTTCCACTGGAGAACCCAGGGTCGTAACACTCCTCCCCCCTTCAGAGAAAAAAAAAATGTGACTACTAGAATAGTAGTCATATTTTTTTGTAAGAGTATACAGAGAACAAAAAGAAAAACATATGACAAAAACAAAAAATCAATCAAAAGCAATTTCTCTGCAAAAAAAAAAAATACAAAGGAGTTCTCTGAAAGAAAAAAAAAACATACACAAAAAAAATAAAAGAACAGGGAAGTAAATAAATTGGACACGGAATATTTAATGTCACAGGAGAACCTAAAAAAAAAACACTAAAGCCTGACAGTTGGTAAATGGCTTTCTGTGGCTCAGATGAATGTTATTCAGGCAACCGGGACAGAGCGTCGGCTATCACGTTGAGTCTGCCCGGTAGGTGGGTAATGGAAAGATTGAAGTCCTGTAGGTACAACGCCCACCTGAGGATGCGTTTATTCTTACCCTTCATCTGAGTCAGGAAGACTAGTGGGTTATGGTCCGTGTATACTTTTTTTTTTTTTTTTTTTTTTTTTTGAGATATATACAAGAGTTGTTACATTCTTGTACAGCCACTAGTACGTGTAGCGTTTCGGGCAGGTCCCTGGAATACGATCCCCTGCCGCGAAGAATCGTTTTTTCATCCAAGTACACATTTTACTGTTGCGTTAAACAGAGGCTACAGTTAAGGAATTGCGCCCAGTAAATCCTCCCCGGCAAGGATACGAACCCATGACATAGCGCTCGCGGAACGCCAGGCGAGTGTCTTACCACTACACCACGGAGACTGTCTATAGCGGAGACTTCCACTATATTACCTGTGAGGTAAACTTCGAACTTTTTACATGTTAACACTAGTGCCAACGCCTCTTTCTCTACCACTGAATAATTGCGTTGCGCCTTGTCGAATTTCACAGAGTAATAATATACTGGGTGTTCCACCTGATCATCCCCAGTTTGCAACAACACTGCACCAGCACCCGAGTCAGACGCGTCAACATGAATTTTAAACGGTCGGTCGAACCTTGGACTAGCAAGCACTGGGGCGGAAGCTAAGATCAATTTCAAATTTTTAAATGCCTCTGCACAGTCTGATGACCACTTAAATTTAACGGCTTTCCGCAACAAGTCTGTGAGAGGAGTGGCAACACTGGAAAAGTTCTGACAAAAACGTCGATAGTACGCACACATACCGATAAATCTTTGAACGTCCTTTTTATACTTTAGTACTGGATACTCCAGAATGGCATTGATTTTATCTTGCCGAGGTAACACTTTTCCTTGGCCCACTTCATAACCGAGGTAAGTCACTGTGCCTTGGCCAAAATGACACTTTTTAGCATTTAAGGTAAGATTTGCCCTTTTCAAGATGGCAAACAACTGGCGTAACCTAGCTATGTGGTCAGCCCAATTACTGTCAAACAGCACGATATCATCTAAATACGCCCGACAATTTGGCACCTTAGCGAGTAGAGAGTTCATGAGTCTCTGGAACGTGGCCGGAGCATTACGCAAGCTGAACGGTAACACTTGATACTCAAAAACACCCTCGGGTGTCACGAACGCAGTGAGCTGTTTAGCACGTTCAGTGAGTGGGATTTGATAATACCCCCTCGAGAGGTCGAATTTCGAAACGTACTTGGCATTTCCCAACTCGTCAATGCAGTCCTCGAGGAGGGGCAGCGGATAGGCATCCACAATGGTCACCTTGTTGAGCTGCCGATAGTCGGTGCATAATCGCCAGGAGCCGTCTGGTTTGGGGACCAAAAGGCAGGGCGAGCACCAAGAGCCCTGGCTCGGCCGGATGAGGCCGTGCTGGAGCAAGAAGTCGACCTCCTTCCGTACGATGGCCTTTTTTTCTGGACTCATCCGATAGGGTTGAAGGCGAATGGGAGTGTAGTCCGTCAACTCGACATCATGGCAAATGGCATCAGTCTGGGTCGGGACCTCCCCGAACAGACTGGAGAATTCAACAACCAACGACTGCACCTCTTCACGTTGGGCCATCTGCAAATGGGACAGTTCCTCCACAGCATTCACAGAACTAGAATTATTGAAAATGAGATTAGTTGGGTCCCCAGAACAATCATCCCCTCTCTCACTGGAAATGGAAACATTGGTTAGTGCAATGGGCCTGGGGCCCTGGAACTTCTTCAGTCGATTTACATGTATGAGCATTACCTGGTTACGTTTGTCAGAGTGCCTCACTTTGTACGTGAGGTCCCCAGTCTTTTCTGTCACAATGTAGGGGCCTTCGTACTTGTGGGACATAGTGTTCCCTAGTCGAGGCTTTAATACCAGGACAGGGTCGCCAGGCTGAAATACCCGTAACTTAGATTTAGCATCGTTACGTTCTTTCATCTTTTCTTGGGCCTTGCCAAGATACTTTAATGCAGCCGCCTTGCAGTCCTTGAGTCTCTGGTGGTGTTGCGCAAAGAAAGCCGAACCTTCGGATAACGTTACGTTCCCTAACAGATTCTCCTGTAACATTTGCAAGGGTCCACGAACTTTATGGCCAAAGACTAACTCAAAAGGAGAACAGCCCAGTGAACTTTGTAATCCCTCTCTAGCCGCAAACAAAACATACGGTAAATTCTCATCCCAGAAGGTGTGGGAACTCTCGCACGATGTCTTCAACATCTGCTTCAGAGTTAGATGGAAACGTTCAATTACCCCCTGACTCTGTGGATGGTATGGGCTGGAAACCTTATGAGTTATTCCATGTTCCTTACAAAATTGCTCGAAAACATCAGACTTAAAATTAGTACCATTGTCAGTTTGCACGACCCGAGGCAGTCCAAAAGTGGAAAAAAATTGCAACATACGAGCAACAACAGTTTTTGCTCGGATGTTCCTTACAGCAAAAGCCTCTGGGTAACGAGTAGTGATACACATCATCGTGATTAGGTAAATATTACCAGACTTAGTTCTAGGTAATGGTCCAACACAGTCCATTACCACATGAGAAAATGGTTCCTCTGGCACGACAATAGGCCTTAGAGGAGCTTTAGGTGGAGTCTGGTTTGGTTTCCCAACCAGTTGACAAACAACACACGCATTACAAAATTTTGCCACATCGCTTTTCAGCTTGGGCTAGAAAAAATACTTTAAAATTTTGTGATACGTAATATTAATACCTTGATGTCCCCCCATAGGATCATCATGAGCAGCTGCCAAAACTCTTTCTCTATAGCAGGTCGGCAACATAACCTGGTGGACTACCTCCCACTCATTTGACAAGGAAGCACTCTGTGGTCTCCATTTTCTCATCAAAATCCGATCATTGTAGTAGTACCCAGTTGCTGCGTCTACAATTTCCTCCATAGAGACGGCTGTTTCATGACAATCTGCAAGAGTGGGGTCAGCTTTCTGTAACTCACTCAAGGAGGCATCTAGGCCTTGGTCAGATGCCATTGGCCGAGGCTCAACAGTGTTCTCCACCTCCCCACTACTCTCGGTAGATGGCGGTGGCAGGCTCTCCACAATGTCCTCGGCCACGTCATCGAGTCGGGCCATGAATGTGTCCGCGAGGTCCACTTGGCTTTCACCACTCGGAAAGCTCCTCGTGACCTCGGGATTTACCACCTTGGCAAGCACAGGGCTGCCCTTACATTTAAGTCCCATAGACCTGGTCACCGCGCACGCAGGGTACACAACATTATCCTCTGCGGCGGGTGGATCCAGGCAAACCTTAGGGGTAGGCAACATAATAGGCAGTCTGGAGTCCCCTACCTTATCCCCTGCTAAATCATTACCAACTATTACATCAACATTAGGGAAAGGTAGGTATGAAGTGACTCCGACTGTACAAACACCCTTGTGGAAATCAGATTCCAGGGTAACCTTATGGAGGGGTACTGCCCGAGTATCACTAGTGACACCCTCGACCAGTACCACCTCTCCAGTGTCGAGAGTGTTGGCACCTTGCAACGCACTCTCTAAAATTAAAGTCTGGATGGCACCGGTGTCTCGGTAGATCACCACGTCCTTCCAGGAAGAACCCTCAGACAAAAGTAGTCTCCCTTTCGATAAGAATGGGGTAAGCAAGTCCAACCACTGTGGGTTGGAGGTCTTACTCCCTAACCCTTCTGAAAGCCTCAAGCCCTGTGTCACAACTAGAGCATTGGGTCTTTTTTCAGGGTGCAGTTGCCAACAACGGCTAATAGTGTGGTTTGGACGATTACAGTGACTACAAAAACGTCGGGGAGAAGAGACATTACTAACCGAATTACCCTTCGGTTCACCTTTAGGTGCCGTTGGGCTAGACACTTTAACAGGGTTAGTTATGTCTGAAACAGAAGGTGCATTAGGTAAAGGGTTAGAATGAGCTGGTCTGGACTGGCTGTGGGTATAAGGTTTGCTACTCTGTGGGGTATAATTATTTTTATTGGGCCTTTTGCCCGCCAATTGGTAGTTTTCTGCCAACTTGGCCAAATCCCCTATTTTAGAATTTAACTCTATCCTTCCTTTAATGTACTGTGATACGTTCTCTGGCATAACATCTATAAAATGCTCCATTAAAATTAAGTTCCTGAGAGCCTCGTATGTTTCGGCTTTCGCCGTGCGAATCCATCTATCAAATAATCGAATTTGATCATTCACAAATTCAGTGAGCGGTTGGTTGTGAGTAGGCCTAAGGTTACGATAAACGTGGCGGTGAGCTTCAGGAGTAATTTCATATGCCCGCAAAATACATTCCCTGACTTTATCATATTCGAAACACTCGTCGTCAGGCATGTTTATAAAAATATCTTGTGCTTTACCCCTAAGTCTTCCCTGTAGGATTTTTACCCACTCTTCCTTTGGCCAGTTCATGGACGTGGCCACTCTCTGAAAATGGTTGAAAAACCTTTCAGGGTCAGACTCGGAAAATTCAGGCAAATTATGCTTTTTCTCATAATGCCTGGGGTTTGAATCCCCGGCAGGTGGAGGTCCAGTGGCATTCGCTCTAATTCTAGCCTCCTCGGTTTTGAGTTTTTGCTCCTCTAATTTTATTTTTGCTAACTCTAAAGCTAATTCACTTTCCCTATGAGTTGCACTTTCTGCTTGGCTAGGCTGGCATAAAGGTGTATCACTTGCCAATAGTTGTTCATCAATACAATGTTGTAATATTTCATTCACCAAAGTCCACTTTTTATCTGCGACATTTAATTCTAGGCCAAATTCCTGGCCTAACAATACTAAATTAGACTTTTTAAGTTTCTTTATCTCTACCACTGAAGGCTCCCTTGCCAGTTCCTGCATTTCAAAAGACATCACTAATAATTTTAGCTCCCAGCCAAAGAAAAAATTAAAAAATAAAAATTGGAAAAAAAACAAAAATTTGCACGGCCCCTAACACAAGGCCACACTAACCTTAATCGTGAAGGGATCCAGCTGGGTGTCCAGTCAGTGCAAGAATGTCCTTTGCTAGATGAGCTGGACCCTAGGCTAGCACACAACCGTTCTGCGGAAATAAAAAATTTTAATTTTGGCACTCAAGAATCTAATTTTTTACACTTATAATGTTCCTCCCGGACTGGCCAACCACTTGTTACAACTGATATGAGTGGGGCTTCTATGGGGTACTGGTACTATTAAGGGGTAAAGGTAGTTAGAAGACAAGAGTATCAAATATGGGAGAGCTAAAAGGCCCGGCCCCCAAAATAAACTATCCACAGTAGTAATAACTTGCTACAAGACCATATATGTTAGTCTAAGGGTTGATCACTGCGCTCCCACCTTGGAAGAAGAGATACTCTGTAATTCATGTACTTATTTATTAACCCCTTAACAACCCCCCATATACACTCACACCAATAACAATAATAATAATAACTTTACCACACTATCTTACGTTAAAAGCCTTGGTCCACGTAGGCAGGATACAAGGTTTACACTAATAACAAGCTAGGGTAAAGTACTACTGGATAAGCACTGAAGCTGGATGCAGCTTAGGGTAGTGAAACCACGTGGGACCCTAATACAAAACACAACACTTAGGGGTACCCAAACACTGGCAAAATACTATCCCCAGGTCTCACCAATCGTTACTACCAGAGTAGGCACACTTAACACCATATAATACTTAACTTAAGGGTACAAGAACTTAGGGTAAGGGAAATAAGTAAGAGGAGAAGGGAGGAGAGTAGGGATACAGCCACAGAGTAGGTCTTAACCGCACGACACCAGCCACAGAGAAGAGCGAGCTAGCCACCAGCTGCCTCCCTCATCGTGGTGCCGGGAGGAGCCTAATTGATCGTGCAGCTAAGCACATTAAAGATCTTCCCCTATGCAACGTATTGTTACTTTATGAATGATTAGAAAGTATTAGTAAGCAAAGTTGGTGCCTATGTTATTATTTAATAATCAACCCCCAGCTCAGTCTTTAAATGCTCTTTGAGAAACAATAATAGTCTTACGTCTGGCAGGGAAGATACAAACAATTGACATTCTAGATGCCCAACTGTACTACCAGAAAGTTTAATAGCTCAATTTTGACCTCTGGTTTCCACTGGAGAACCCAGGGTCGTAACACTAACATGATGGTTGGCACGATCGAGTGTGTGCAGAAAACATTGAAATGGACGAAAAAAGTGTTTTTCCATCTTGTTGACATGAGCATGTTGAACTGCTATAATATGTATCTGGTGAAAACTGGACGTAAACCTAGTTTCCGTGCGTTTACTTTTACACTTGCAACACAGTTATTAGCAAAGTTTGGTAAAGATGTCCCTGGCATGCAAAGACCAATCATGAACCCAGTGTTGCAGCATGCTGCAACACCCAGGCTTGCTCACATGGAGGCCTTTCAGCAACACAGACTAAAACATTTGCCACCAGCTGGAAAGCGTGCAATAGGCCAACGTGAATGCCTAGTATGTAAAACAACAAAAAGGAGAGTACAGAAACGTAAAGTGGTGCAAACATGGTGTGTGAAGCGTGTGCAGTTCTATTGTGTGCTGTCGACTGCTTCAACAACTACCACTCTCTCCAAGAATTCTAAATGTGCAATAATAGTGCAAAAACCTGTACATAGTGCGTGCTTGTGTGTTCATATAATAATGAACATTGTGATTACATAATATAATGACGTAATGGAAAACATTTGTGTGCACATGTGTATACTCGATGTATGTAACATTTATTGACAATGACTGTGATGTAACATTATGTGCAACACAATTTGTGACAAATATTGCTAATAAAATAGGCCTAGACACTGTAAATAATGATGTGAAAATAAATTCGTGGTAACTCTGCCTGCTTGAAGAGCGCGCGACGCCTCTGGAACACACCGTGCATGAGCGATCTTGCAGGGTGTGACGTCATCGTTCATCTTGTCGGCTCAATTACGTTGTCGGTAAGTTCAATTGAATTTTTGTTTCTCGTGCCCAGGGAACATGACTTAACAGGTTAGGAAGAAAAATATTTTTTTTTTTTTTGGTAATTACCTAAGTGTAATTACCTAAGTGTAGTTACAGGATGAGAGCTATGCTCGTGGTGTCCCGTCTTCCCAGCACTCTTTGTCATATAACGCTTTGAAACTACTGACGGTCTTGGACTCCACCACCTTCTCCCCTAACTTGTTCCAACCGTCTTCCACTCTGTTTGCGAAAGTGAATTTTCTTATATTTCTTCGGCATCTGTGTTTAGCTAGTTTATATCTATGACCTCTTGTTCTTAACGTTCCAGGTCTCAAGAAATCTTCCCTATCGATTTTATCAATTCCTGTTACTATTTTGTATGTAGTGATCATATCACCTCTTTTTCTTCTGTCTTCTAGTTTTGGCATATTTAATGCCTCTAACCTCTCCTCGTAGCTCTTGCCCTTCAGTTCTGGGAGCCACTTAGTAGCTTGTCTTTGCACCTTTTCCAGTTTGTTAATGTGCTTCTTAAGGTATGGGCACCACACAACTGCTGCATATTCTAGCTTTGGCCTAACAAAAGTCGTGAACAATTTCTTTAGCATATCGCCATCCATGTATTTAAAAGCAATTCTGAAGTTAGAAAGCGTGGCATAGGCTCCTCGCACAATATTCTTTATGTGGTCCTCAGGTGATAGTTTTCTATCTAGAACCACTCCTAGATCTCTTTCTTTATCAGAATTCTTTAAAGATTTCTCACATAATATATAGGTTGTGTGGGGTCTATGTTCTCCTATTCCACATTCCATAACATGGCATTTATTAACATTAAATTCCATTTGCCAAGTGGCGCTCCATGTACTTATTTTGTCCAGGTCTTCTTGAAGGGCATGACAATCATCTAAGTTTCTTATCCTTCCTATTATCTTAGCATCATCAGCAAACATGTTCATATAATTCTGTATACCAACTGGTAGATCATTTATGTAGACAATAAACATCACTGGTGCAAGAACCCTGTGGTACTCCACTTGTGACATTTCTCCAGTCCGATACATTGCCTCTGATCACAGCTCTCATTTTTCTATCAGTCAGAAAATTTTTCATCCATGTTAGAAGCGTACCTGTCACTCCTTCAATATTTTCCAGTTTCCAGAACAACCTCTTATGTGGAACTCTATCGAAAGCCTTTTTTAGGTCCAGATAGATGCAGTCAACCCAACCATCTCTTTCCTGTAATATCTCTGTTGCTCGATCATAGAAACTGAGTAAATTCGATACACAGGATCTTCCAGATCGAAAACCATACTGTCTGTCTGATATTATATCATTTCTCTCCAGGTGTTCTACCCATTTAGTTTTAATCATTTTTTCCAATATTTTGACTATTACACTTGTCAATGATACCGGTCTATAATTAAGGGGGTCTTCCCTGCTTCCACTTTTGTAGATTAGAACTATGTTAGCCTTTTTCCACACATCAGCTACAACTCCTGTATACAGGGATGCCTGAAAAATCAGTTGAAGAGGAATGCTGAGCTCAGGTGCACATTCTCTTAGAACCTATGGTGAAACTCCATCTGGACCAACTGCTTTGTTCTTATTTAGCTCCTTGAGCATTTTTTCCACTTCGTCTCTGGACACCTCTATGTGCTCTATGTTGTTCTCTGGAATTCTTATTGTATCTGGTTCCCTGAAGATTTTATTTTGTACAAACACACTTTGGAACTTTTCGTTTAATGTTTCACACATTTCCTTTTCATTTTCCGTGAATCTATTTCCCATTTTCAACCTCTGAATATTATCCTTTACCTGCAATTTGTTGTTTATGAATTTATAGAACAGACCTGGTTCTGTTTTGCATTTGTCTGCAATCCCTTTTTCAAAATTTCTTTCTGCCTCTCTCCTCACTGCCGTGTAGTTGTTTCTCGCATCTTTGTATCGCTGGTATGTTTGGGGGTTCAGCCTCTTCCTGTATTGATTCCATTTTTGTGTCTTTTGGTCTCTGGCCCTCTCGCACTTTCTGTTGAACCAATCCTGTTTCCTAGTTCTACTTCTCTGTTTTGGTATAAATTTTTTTGTGCCTTTATCATATATTTCACAAAACCTGACATACATCTCATTCACTTTCTTGCCTAGCAACAAGTCTGTCCAATTATACTCACTAAAAATTTTACTAAGGTTGCCATAATGTCCTCTTCTAAAGTCAGGTCTTTCATTTGCATCGACCGTCATATTTTCTTCCAGATTATAACGCATTGCATACTTTATTCCCAAAAAGACATGGTCACTTTTACTCAAGGGAGGAAGGTACTGAATGTCAAATATTTCTTCCTCCTTCCTGGTAAATATGAAATCTAGCATGGAGGGGACGCCCCCTTCCCTCATCCTCGTAGCTTGTTTAACATGTTGATACAAGAATGTTTCCAGGATGAGGTCTACAAATTTACAGGCCCAGAAATCTTCTGTTTTAGCTTCACATGCTTCCCAGTCTATGGATTTCAAGTTGAAGTCGCCGACTATCAACAGTCGTGAACTATCGTTATCCGCTCTCGCTATGATCTCTCTCATTATTGTTATAAGACCTTCTCGTTTACTATCTAGCTCCTCCTTTGACCATGTGCTGCTTAACGCCTGTAGTATGCACCTGTGGGTGACAAATGCTAAATAGCCCGGAGCCACACAAGGGTTAATCTTGGTGTTTTCATCACCCAGTGATGGTGAGTGTATTCATCATATTGGCATTACCCAGTGATGTTGATTGTATTAGTCATGGTATTATTAACCAGTTTTGTTGAGTGTATTAACCCTCTGAAATGCATTAGTGCCTAATTTCGCTCGATCAAGGGGTGCTCATAACACCTTAACCACTGCACTGTGCCAAACGACAAATGTTTTTTGCCAATAACTGTCCCCACCGACAAAAGTTTTTTTTTTTCGTACACGGTCAAAACACGCTCGCGGTAGGTTGGATACAAAATGAACTCTTGGGACCTCCAGTAAGAGGCAGCTTCCTTTGAAAAAAAATTCCCAGAATGCCCTAGGGCTGCTGGCTGGGTTAGTATTGAGTGAGTAACCATGGGGTGGTGCACGCGCCTCTGGCTCCCAAACACCTG
>NC_091186.1:6433643-6541143 GCF_040958095.1 Procambarus clarkii
GTAATAACTGGAACACAGTTTTGTAGGTTTATTTAGATGAATTAGGTAAATTAGGTATAAAAATTTAGTTTGATGTGGGGTTTTTGGGGTAGTCAGGAACGGATTAATTCATTTCCCTTTATTTCTTATGGGAAAATTAACTTCGGAATGCGAGTTTTCGGAAGGCGAGGCATCTCCAGGAATGGATTAAACTCGTATTCTGAGGTATGCCTGTATATATATGTAACAAAGCCGAAACGTTCACCTCATTTCATATTTCTCTGTGGATTTTCCGCATAAAATGATCAGTGTTTTGTGATCGTCAATTGCATGTGTATATATATATATATATATATATATATATATATATATATATATATATATATATATATGTATATATATGTATATATATATATATATATATATATATATATATATATATATATATATATATATATATATATATATATATATATATATATATATACAGTACAACCTCGATTCAACGTACCCCGATTCAACTAATCTCCGGCTAGTTCGCACACTTTTCAGGCCAAATTTACTCACCCGGTTCGACGAACAATGGTTCGCCGAAGCAAGGGATGTTCGGATTTGCTTACGATGTCCAGACAGAGTTCACAGACTGGTGGAAAACTTTCCCATTCTATAACAGATTACAATTAATAATTCTCTCATATGACAAGTTGGATCACACAAGTGGATCACACAAGTGGACCACACAAATGGACCACACATGTGGACCACAAGTGGTCCACAAGCTTACGATTTTGGGACAGAGTTCACAGAGTGGTGGAAAACTTTCTCATTCTATCACAGATTACAATTAATAATTCCTTCATAAGAAGTTGGATCACACAAGTGAACCATATGAACCAAACACCAGCCAAAATGGTCCACACAAACACCAGCCAAAATGGTCCACACAAACATCAGCCAGAGTGATCCACACAAGTGAACAACTGAGTTTCCATGATTTTCGTTCACTGATTTGGGGCACACGTATCTTTGTACATTAATTTAAAGGATGAAGCGTGATTACCTAGCTACATGTGGTAAAATCTCCTTATAGACATTTTCTGTGATGAAACAAGATGAGTGAGGGTGGACAGATAAGAGAATACTGTACTGTAAACCTCACTTTACAGTGAGGTTTCACTCACTTTCGTCTGTGTGTCGTCATAGTTCAGTGACCCATGACTTTTGAAAGTTTCATATTAATAAATAATTTCTAAAACCAGTGTTTTAATAGCTTTTTATTATCCTAATTAAACTAAACTAAATAAAACCGAAAATATGCTGTAACATGATAGACATCTGCTCTTTGAGAAATTACTGTATGTTATTGGAACAACTCTAGCGTGAGTGGACGGGTCTAATCCCTGTACACACACCATGCTTGTTTCATCCCGCCCTCCCTCTCTCCCCCTCCCTCCCTCCCTCCCTCCCTCTCTCTCTCCCCCTCCCTCCCTCCCTCTCTCCCCCTCCCTCCCTCTCCCCCCTCTCTCTCTCTCCCTCTATCTCTCTCTCTCTCCCTCTCTCTCTCTCTCTCTCTCTCTCTCTCTCTCTCTCTCTCTCTCTCTCTCTCTCTCTCTCTCTCTCTCTCTCTCTCCCCCTCTCTCTCTCTCCCCCCCCCTCTCTCTCTCTCTCTCTCTCTCTCTCTCTCTCTCTCTCTCTCTCTCTCTCTCTCTCTCTCTCTCTCTCTCCATCCATCCATCCATCCCCCTCCCTCCATCCATCCCCTCCATCCATCCATCCCCCTCCCTCCATCCATCCATCCCCCTCCCTCCATCCATCCATCCCCTCCCTCCATCCATCCCCTCCCTCCATCCATCCATCAATCCATCCCCTCCATCCATCCCCTCCCTCCATCCATCCATCCCCTCCCTCCATCCATCCCCTCCCTCCCTCCATCCATCCATCCATCCCCTCCCTCCATCCATCCATCCATCCCCTCCCTCCATCCATCCATCCCCTCCATCCATCCATCCATCCCCTCCATTCAAATCCAGGGATCCCATCACAATGGTTGTACTCTTCAAGTCACTTGTGCTGTCCCGTCTCGAGTACTGCTCAGTACTCACTTCCCCCTTCAGAGCAGGAGAGATTGATGAAATAGAGGGAATACAGAGAACATATACGGCACGCATAGACGAGATAAAACACCTAAATTATTGGGATCGTCTCAAAGCTCTCCAAATGTACTCTCTAGAAAGGAGACGAGAGAGATACCAAATATACACATGGAAAATACTGGAGGGTCAGGTCCCAAATCTACACAGTAAAATAACAACGTACTGGAGTGAACGATATGGAAGAAAATGCAAGATTGAACCAGTGAAGAGCAGAGGTGCCATAGGCACAATCAGAGAGCACTGTATAAACATCAGGGGTCCGCGGTTGTTCAACGTCCTCCCAGCGAGCATAAGAAATATTGCCGGAACAACCGTGGACATCTTCAAGAGAAAACTGGACGGTTTTCTAAGAGAAGTTCCGGATCAGCAGGGCTGTGGTGGGTACGTGGCCCTGCGGGCCGCTCCAAGCAACAGCCTGGTGGACCAAACTCTCACAAGTCGAGCCTGGCCTCGGGCCGGGCTTGGGGAGTAGAAGAACTCCCAGAACCCCATCAACCAGGCCATCCATCCATCCATCCATCCATCCATCCCCTCCCTCCATCCATCCATCCCCTCCCTCCCACCATCCCCTCCCTCCATCCATCCATCCATCCCCTCCCTCCATCCATCCATCCCCTCCCTCCATCCATCCATCCATCCTCTCCATCCATCCATCCATCCCCTCCATCCATCCATCCATCCATCCATCCATCCATCCATCCCCTCCCTCCATCCATCCATCCATCCCCTCCCTCCATCCATCCATCCATCCCCTCCATCCATCCCCTCCCTCCATCCATCCCCTCCCTCCATCCATCCATCCCCTCCATCCATCCATCCATCCATCCCCTCCATCCATCCATCCATCCCCTCCATCCATCCATCCATCCATCTCCTCCCTCCATCCATCCATCCCCTCCCTCCCACCATCCATCCCCTCCCTCCATCCATCCATCCATCCCCTCTTTCCATCCATCCATCCCCTCCATCCATCCATCCCCTCCATCCATCCATCCATCCATCCCCTCCCTCCATCCATCCATTCATCCCCTCCATCCATCCCCTCCCTCCATCCATCCATCCATCCATCCCCTCCCTCCATCCATCCATTCCCTCCCTCCATCCATCCATCCATCCCCTCCATCCATCCATCCATCCATCCATCCATCCATCCATCCATCCCCTCCCTCCATCCATCCATCCCCTCCCTCCCACCATCCATCCATCCATCCCCTCCCTCCATCCATCCATCCATCCCCTCCCTCCATCCATCCCCTCCCTCCATCCATCCATCCCCTCCCTCCATCCATCCATCCATCCCCTCCCTCCATCCATCCATCCATCCATCCATCCCCTCCCTCCATCCATCCATCCATCCATCCCCTCCCTCCATCCATCCATCCATCCATCCCCTCCCTCCATCCATCCATCCATCCCCTCCATCCATCCCCTCCCTCCCTCCCTCCATCCATCCCTTCCCTCCATCCATCCCCTCCCTCCCTCCATCCATCCATCCCCTCCATCCATCCATCCATCCATCCCCCCTCCATCCATCCATCCATCCCCTCCCTCCCTCCATCCATCCCCTCCCTCCATCCCCTTTCTCCCTCAATCCATCCAGAATTGAAGAAACAAATCAAGTTAAAAAAAAAAAGTTAACTGGGTCAGAGTTAGGGTTATCAGCGAGTCGGTCCCTTCACCACCACCGACACACCTCCCCCCCCCCACCCCTACAGCCCATACACACACACACCCTCAAATCATCCATCCCTCCCTCCATCCTACCATCAATCCATCTCCATCCTCTCCTTCCCTGCCTCCCTCCCAAGCTCTGCCTGCCTCCCTCCGTGCCTGTCTCCCTCCGTGCCTGTCTCCCTCCGTGCCTGCCTCCCTCCCTGCCTCTCCCTTACAAGCTCTGCCTGCCCACCTCCCTCCCAACCTCCCACTGATTTGTGGCAGACGTATCTTTGTAAATTAATTTAAAGGCTGAAGCGTGATTAGCTAGCTACATGTCGTAAAATCTCCTTATAGACATTTTCTGTGATAAAACAAGGTGAGTGAGGGTGGACAGATAAGGGAATACTGTTCTGTAAACCTCACTTGGTTTTCCTTCGTCTGTGTCGTTATAGTTCAGTGACCCATGACTTTGAAAGTTTCAGACTAATAAATCATTTCTAAAACCAATGCTTTAATAGTTTTTTATTATCCTAATTAAACTAAACTAAATAAAACTGAAAATATACTGTAATATGATAGACATCTGCTATTTGAGAAATTATTTGTTATTGGAACAACTCCAGCGTGAGCGAGTGGACGGGTCTAATCCCTGTACACACCATGCGTTTCTCGTTTCAATTCGTCGCCACAGTTCAGTGACTACGGCTTCGAAATAATAAAATTAATAAATCATTTAATCAATGGTCATTTAACAGATGATGAGATTATACAAAATGTTACTTTCACTGTTGACGTTCCCAGCACCAGCACAGCCGTACCCAGCACCAGCACAGCCGTACCCAGCACCAGCACAGCCGTACCCAGCACCAGCACAGCTGTACCCAGCACCAGCACAGCCGTACCCAGCATCAGCACAGCCGTACCCAGCACCAGCACAGCTGTACCCAGCACCAGCACAGCCGTACCCAGCACCAGCACAGCCGTACCCAGCACCAGCACAGCTGTACCCAGCACCAGCACAGCCGTACCCAGCACCAGCACAGCCGTACCCAGCACCAGCACAGCCGTACCCAGCACCAGCACAGCCGTACCCAGCACCAGCACAGCTGTACCCAGCACCAGCACAGCTGTACCCAGCACCAGCACAGCCGTACCCAGCACCAGCACAGCCGTACCCAGCACCAGCACAGCCGTACCCAGCACCAGCACAGCCGTACCCAGCACCAGCACAGCTGTACCCAGCACCAGCACAGCCGTACCCAGCACCAGCACAGCCGTACCCAGCACCAGCACAGCCGTACCCAGCACCAGCACAGCCGTACCCAGCACCAGCACAGCCGTACTCAGCACCAGCACAGCCGTACCCAGCACCAGCACAGCTGTACCCAGCACCAGCACAAAAGCAGCTGAAGCCAACACAGCAGCAGCGAGCACCAGCAAAGCTGATGCAAACATCTAAAAACATCGTGTGTGAAGTGAACAATTAGAATAAGTGTTAAATTCAAGTGTGTACATAGTGTTAAAATTAAAGTTGCAATAATTCTAATGTACAATAGTTTTCAAGAACTGTATTGTAGTACTCAACATACAGCAAAACCACTTTTAATAATACAGTGCTAACGGCTTAATGCACTGCAGTACCTATTTACTGTAGAGCATTCACAACTTCACAAAACTTCAAGATGGACATAACTCCAACAATAAGGTAAATACATGAATTACAGAATTTTTAGTAGAGTAGTAAAATATAGGTACAGTAAGTAATATGATACAATGCATTTTTATTGTGTACAAGAAAAAAAAAAGACACTGACGCAAACGCCTCTTGAAGGTCACCTCTTGCAACGAATCCAACGAACTGGGGGTGGTCCCATATAGTACGTTTGTCCTAGTATAGTCCTCCATATAATCCTCCATATAACAACATTATATGGAGGACCTATGGCAATTCCACGACCAAGAGATGGCTTCCTGAACCTTGCAGGAATTAACCTCACTGAGGACCAAGTCACTCTCCTAAATCTGGGCATAAACTGTCATGTTATGTCCAGACCGAGTGAGATGGCCCGGAAAGTAGAGTTGGAAATTCTGTTGGACGACATATTCGACCTCGAGACACAAAAGAAGGTCACTACCAAAGATACCTTACAAGCAGAACTTATTGCAGAAGGAGGAAAGAATCGAGGCAATTACAGAAGCACCATACTGTCCCCTGAGCTCAAAGCGGCAGCTAAAAGCCTTCGTGAGAACAAGGAGATAGTTGTCAGGTGAGGTGACAAGTCGCCAATATATGTCATTCTTAAAAAAGACGAATATCTGGCGAAAATGAACATCATACTCTCTGACCAAACTAAGTTCCAAAGGGTAACGAAGGACACTACAGCCGAATTAAAAGCAAAGGTCAACAAACTGATCGAAACTGTGAACGCCAAGAAATCCGGACTCCACCTGCCAAAGATCATTGGGGAATATAAACCCGGATATGCGTATGGAAATGTCAAGACACACAAGCCTGGAAACCCACTTCAGCCAATCATTAGCCAGATACCCACACCCACGTACAGACTGGCGAAGCGACTCAACGGCCTGCTGACTCCTTATGTTCCTTGCGCCTTCAGCCTGAAGTCCCCAAAGGAATTTGTTGACTTACTGCGGGGCACACGGGCCACAGGGATAAGAGCCTCGTTGGACGTAGAATCGCTGTTTACCAACGTACCTGTGGACGAGACAATCGGGATGATAGCCGACAGAGTGTATCGTGATCCAGCCTGTACTCCTCTTGACATACCAGAAAATATTCTGAGGAAACTACTCCAAGCTTGTACTAAAGAGGCACCCTTCTTGAGCCCGGATGGGCACATGTATAAGCAAGTAGATGGGGTCGCCATGGGTTCTCCCCTAGGTGTCCTGTTTGCAAACTTCTACATGGGTACCATCAAGCAAAAAGTCCTAGTCGACATGAACTTGAAACCGGCCATATACTGCAGGTATGTTGACGACATTTTTACACAGGTACCTGATGTCAGACATCTGCAGGAGCTGAAGGAGGCATTTGAGCAGAGTTCCGTGTTGCGTTTCACTTACGAGATGGAAAAGGATGGGAAGCTGCCCTTTCTAGATGTAACAGTCATGGAAAAGAGCGGAGGTTTCCACACTGCAGTCTACACTAAGGAAACGAACATAGGAATGTGCCTAAATGCCAACAGCGACTGCCCAGACAGGTACAAGAGGAGTGTTGTTAATGCATATGTCGACCGTGCTCTCAGCCACAGCTCAGAATGGAAGCAAGTCGACGAAGAACTCTGTAGGGTAAGGCAGGCCCTAGTCAATAACGGCTTCTCCAATGGTTTCGTCGAAGACATCATAAGAAGGAAAGTGAAACGCCATGCAACCTCTGAAGAGACAACTAACACAACACCTATACCCCCTATTAGACTATTTTACAGGAACTTCTTTTCCACAGCTCATAAAACGGAGGAAAGGGTCCTGAAAGATATTGTTAATAGAAACGTTATCCCTACAGACAGAAATCAGAGGATACAACTGACGATTTACTATAAAACCAGAAAAACGGCCAGCCTACTCATGAGAAACTCTCCAGACACAAAACAGAACGCTTTAAAAGAGACTAACGTCGTCTATGCCTTCAAATGCCCTCTTGGGGACTGTAAGCTCCAAAAAACCCAGTATATAGGCAAGACAACAACATCTCTTTCTAGGCGTTTAACGATGCATAAGCAACAGGGCTCCATTAAGGAACATACAATTTCTTCCCACAACCAAGCCATCGCCAGAGAAATCCTAGTAAACAACACAGAAATCATCGATAGATACAGCGATAGCAGGCGGCTTGACGTTTGCGAGGCACTACACATCAAGAAGTCAACACCAGCAATCAACAGCCAATTAATGCACAACTATATTCTACCCACCTCAAGACTCCGCTCCAATATAGAAGCATCAAGAAATATGGACCAATAGGCTTTCTACAAACACTTCTATTCAATACCCATTGTTTCGTGTTCTGTCTTGTGTTGATGAAATTAATACCCTATTAATACCACCCCTTGTTCTGTCTTGTGTTGATGAAATTAATACCCTATTAATGCCACCTCCTGCTCTGTCTTGTGTTAATGCCACATCACCCCTTCCACCTCACTCAAATGTAGATATAAAATCGGAGATGCGTAAGTTCTATTCAGTTGTGTATTTGTGAACTAAAGTCTTTGAAAATGTAATAAGTTTTACGAAACGCGCTCATGTCGCGTCAGACTAGAAATAAAAATGAATTTTGGAGAATTGATTTTTGATTTACCTCCAACAGTGAAAAGAAATGTACGAAAGATTGAGAAAATTCGTGTTAGAATTATTAATCTTACTTTTTCGGTCATATTTAATATATATATATATATATATATATATATATATATATATATATATATATATATATATATATATATATATATATATATATATATATATATACAACTTTAGAACACTTTCCCACCAGGAGACTCGAACCCTAGCCAGCACAGAAGCCTTCCAGCAACTGGCATAACAGGTACGCCTTAACCCTCTCCACCACCTGCTCAGACCCTTAAAAGAGATGGTAATTTCGGAGTATTTAAATACCACAAAGATCACCACCTCCCAAGAGCACTAGAGCAAGTGAGGGGTCATTTAGACGTTAATTTCATCAAGTCCCTGTTAATATGGGAAGACACAGTGTCTATGCTTAAGGCACAACTCTCCTAAACACGAGAGTCAAGTATACAACTTTAGAACACTTTCCCACCAGGAGACTCGAACCCTAGCCAGCACAGAAGCCTTCCAGCAACTGGCATAACAGGTACGCCTTAACCCTCTCCACCACCTGCTCAGACCCTTAAAAGAGATGGTAATTTCGGAGTATTTAAATACCACAAAGATCACCACCTCCCAAGAGCACTAGAGCAAGTGAGGGGTCATTTAGACGTTAATTTCATCAAGTCCCTGTTAATATGGGAAGACACAGTGTCTATGCTTAAGGCACAACTCTCCTAAACACGAGAGTCAAGTATACAACTTTAGAACACTTTCCCACCAGGAGACTCGAACCCTAGCCAGCACAGAAGCCTTCCAGCAACTGGCATAACAGGTACGCCTTAACCCTCTCCACCACCTGCTCAGACCCTTAAAAGAGATGGTAATTTCGGAGTATTTAAATACCACAAAGATCACCACCTCCCAAGAGCACTAGAGCAAGTGAGGGGTCATTTAGACGTTAATTTCATCAAGTCCCTGTTAATATGGGAAGACACAGTGTCTATGCTTAAGGCACAACTCTCCTAAACACGAGAGTCAAGTATACAACTTTAGAACACTTTCCCACCAGGAGACTCGAACCCTAGCCAGCACAGAAGCCTTCCAGCAACTGGCATTTAATTCTTTGTGGTATTTAAATACTCCGAAATTACCATCTCTTTTAAGGGTCTGAGCAGGTGGTGGAGAGGGTTAAGGCGTACCTGTTATGCCAGATGCGGGAAGGCTTCTGTGCTGGCTAGGGTTCGAGTCTCCTGGTGGGAAAGTGTTCTAAAGTTGTATACTTGACTCTCGTGTTTAGGAGAGTTGTGCCTTAAGCATAGACACTGTGTCTTCCCATATTAACAGGGACTTGATGAAATTAACGTCTAAATGACCCCTCACTTGCTCTAGTGCTCTTGGGAGGTGGTGATCTTTGTGGTATTTAAATACTCCGAAATTACCATCTCTTTTAAGGGTCTGAGCAGGTGGTGGAGAGGGTTAAGGCGTACCTGTTATGCCAGTTGCTGGAAGGCTTCTGTGCTGGCTAGGGTTCGAGTCTCCTGGTGGGAAAGTGTTCTAAAGTTGTATACTTGACTCTCGTGTTTAGGAGAGTTGTGCCTTAAGCATAGACACTGTGTCTTCCCATATTAACAGGGACTTGATGAAATTAACGTCTAAATGACCCCTCACTTGCTCTAGTGCTCTTGGGAGGTGGTGATCTTTGTGGTATTTAAATACTCCGAAATTACCATCTCTTTTAAGGGTCTGAGCAGGTGGTGGAGAGGGTTAAGGCGTACCTGTTATGCCAGTTGCTGGAAGGCTTCTGTGCTTGCTAGGGTTCGAGTCTCCTGGTGGGAAAGTGTTCTAAAGTTGTATACTTGACTCTCGTGTTTAGGAGAGTTGTGCCTTAAGCATAGACACTGTGTCTTCCCATATTAACAGGGACTTGATGAAATTAACGTCTAAATGACCCCTCACTTGCTCTAGTGCTCTTGGGAGGTGGTGATCTTTGTGGTATTTAAATACTCCGAAATTACCATCTCTTTTAAGGGTCTGAGCAGGTGGTGGAGAGGGTTAAGGCGTACCTGTTATGCCAGTTGCTGGAAGGCTTCTGTGCTGGCTAGGGTTCGAGTCTCCTGGTGGGAAAGTGTTCTAAAGTTGTATACTTGACTCTCGTGTTTAGGAGAGTTGTGCCTTAAGCATAGACACTGTGTCTTCCCATATTAACAGGGACTTGATGAAATTAACGTCTAAATGACCCCTCACTTGCTCTAGTGCTCTTGGGAGGTGGTGATCTTTGTGGTATTTAAATACTCCGAAATTACCATCTCTTTTAAGGGTCTGAGCAGGTGGTGGAGAGGGTTAAGGCGTACCGGTTATGCCAGTTGCTGGAAGGCTTCTGTGCTGGCTAGGGTTCGAGTCTCCTGGTGGGAAAGTGTTCTAAAGTTGTATACTTGACTCTCGTGTTTAGGAGAGTTGTGCCTTAAGCATAGACACTGTGTCTTCCCATATTAACAGGGACTTGATGAAATTAACGTCTAAATGACCCCTCACTTGCTCTAGTGCTCTTGGGAGGTGGTGATCTTTGTGGTATTTAAATACTCCGAAATTACCATCTCTTTTAAGGGTCTGAGCAGGTGGTGGAGAGGGTTAAGGCGTACCTGTTATGCCAGTTGCTGGAAGGCTTCTGTGCTGGCTAGGGTTCGAGTCTCCTGGTGGGAAAGTGTTCTAAAGTTGTATACTTGACTCTTGTGTTTAGGAGAGTTGTGCCTTAAGCATAGACACTGTGTCTTCCCATATTAACAGGGACTTGATGAAATTAACGTCTAAATGACCCCTCACTTGCTCTAGTGCTCTTGGGAGGTGGTGATCTTTGTGGTATTTAAATACTCCGAAATTACCATCTCTTTTAAGGGTCTGAGCAGGTGGTGGAGAGGGTTAAGGCGTACCTGTTATGCCAGTTGCTGGAAGGCTTCTGTGCTGGCTAGGGTTCGAGTCTCCTGGTGGGAAAGTGTTCTAAAGTTGTATACTTGACTCTCGTGTTTAGGAGAGTTGTGCCTTAAGCATAGACACTGTGTCTTCCCATATTAACAGGAACTTGATGAAATTAACGTCTAAATGACCCCTCACTTGCTCTAGTGCTCTTGGGAGGTGGTGATCTTTGTGGTATTTAAATACTCCGAAATTACCATCTCTTTTAAGGGTCTGAGCAGGTGGTGGAGAGGGTTAAGGCGTACCTGTTATGCCAGTTGCTGGAAGGCTTCTGTGCTGGCTAGGGTTCGAGTCTCCTGGTGGGAAAGTGTTCTAAAGTTGTATACTTGACTCTCATGTTTAGGAGAGTTGTGCCATATATATATATATATATATATATATATATATATATATATATATATATATATATATATATATATATATATATATATATACAGTGGAACCTCTATTAACGAGTGGCTCTATTAACGAGTTTTTCCAGTAACGAGTAAGCCACTCGCAGTAAATTTGTCTCTATTGACGAGCTCGCCTCTATTAACGAGTGAAACCACATGGCGCTTCCTAGCGTCTCGCGGGTTCTCGCAAATTCTCGGACGCCTCCGATGCCAGTGTTGTTGTTGTATCTCACACGACAAGCATCCCTCTGGATTTATTTGAGCTTTTCTTTGGGTTTTTAGTGGTTTTGCGACTACAATTTGTAACACGATGTCTCCAAAGAAGCTGCTTGCTAAAGGTTGTGTTGTCAAGAGGAAGAAAGACACAATTACTGTGGATTAAAAGAAGGAAATTATAGCAAAGCATGAGTGCGGTGTCTGTGTGATTGATCTCACAAGGAAGTATGGCAGGTCCTCATCAACAATTTACACCATTAGTAAGGGAATGAGGAGGTAAGGGAGGATGCTGCCTCTTAAACTGAGATCAAGGAAGTGTTTGGAATGTTTGAAAAGGTGAACGCATTCTTGGAAAAGCTGCCCTGATAAAGCAGTGACAACCCGGTGTGTGAAAATGTTTTATTAATTTATCACTTTGTGATAACACTTTATGAAAGTGTTATCACTTTCGCAGGTATATGTCGCTTGAACGTAACACACTTTTTTTCTCTTAAATGCACCCAAACACTGCACTCAAGTGTCATTTGAGCAAATATTTCTATAAAATCCAATTCTTATCCGATCGACTTGGGGATTGTATACAAGTTTGCCATGAAATTTCCGTTTTCTTTAATAACCACATTGCCTATTTGAGAAAACCGCATTGTATTGTATCTTCGGGGTAAGACTATTATATTGTTGACACAACGAGTGTAATCAACGTAGTTTTTTATTTGGTGCTGGTCTAACGCATCCTTGTGTGACATTTGAAATGAAATTTGGGTGAAATTCCCAAGAAGAGAGAGTCCGCCTGACTCAGAGGTGGATTCTCCTTCCACACCATAACCCCTCTCCTCCTTCCCACCTCTCCATCGTCTCCCTCAAGCCAGCAACTACTCTTCATAAGGTAAAGTAAATATTAAAACACTACAACAAAACATTTATATTTACATGTGCAGTATTATATTTACATAAAAAAAGTCATTCAAGTATGGATGTTTTTGGGAGTGGAACGGATTAAATGTATTTCCTTTATTTTAAATGGGGAAATTTGTTTCCAAAGACGAGTTTTCCAGGTAACGAGCTCGGTGCCAGAACGGATTAAACTCGTTAATAGAGGTTCCACTGTATATATATATATATATATATATATATATATATATATATATATATATATATATATATATATATATATATGTATATATATATATATATATATATATATATATATATATATATATATATATATATATATGTCTGCATTTTGTAGACATTAACCCTCAAACTGCTAGGGGCCCAAATGGAATTCACACCCACAGGCGCAACAAAAAAAAAAAATTCCAAAAAATTCTTTCGTCTTATAGAAGTGTTCATTTTTGTTCCCTGTTCACGGAAAAAATAACAAAAAAATCGTAGGTGGCATATTTTAGCCGCAATAGGGTAGGGAAGTGTGGCAAAAAAGGGGCGTTGGCAGAGCCTTCGCCAGATGAGGTCTACTCCGCCCGAGCTGTCAGACGGCAGTTGCCACAAATATATTATTACCTAATTATTTCAATGTCTCTGATTGATTTTTTCTTAGTTTTTTTGCAGTAATATTATTCCATACAGTGAATTGTGGTATATTTATATTATAAAATGTGTGAACCATCGCTGTACTCAAAATTACGGTGTGCATATTAGTGATTCAATTATTATGTTCATAAAACAATAAACAAATAGTTTTGCTGTTGTTACACTATATACACAGGTTATATATAAGTATTTGCATGTTTTGTACACCATAACGAACTACTAAGTTGGTCTTGTGAGTCAAAAATCAATGAGGAGTGACTGCCAAACACCAGCGAGCCACTCCCTCCCTCAACACCACCTCACTCACCCTCATTCACCTCCTACAATACTCTTTCTGTATTTATTCACTATACACAGACGTAATATATATACGTATTTACATGTTTTGTTCACCATAACTGTACATCTAAGCTTGTATGGTGAGTAAAGGCCACAAAGACATAGCTACTCACACAGTCAGCTGATCGGCGGCCGCCCTCAAGGCCAGACGCACTAATATATGTCCTTCAACAATACTGTTTGTGGTGTTATTATGCTATATACACATTTTATATATAAGTATCTACCTGTTTTATTCACCATACCTGAACAAATAAGCTGGTATGGTGCCCAAAGACTATTGTGGTCACCAGTAAACAACATGATAAGTCGTGCAGACGACGCCACCGCCCTCACCAAAATGGCGGCTCCCAACCTACTCTTCTTGCTGTTTATACCCTATATACACACGTTATATATAAGTATCTACATTTGTGTTCACCATATCGAACCACTAAGCTGGTATGGTGAGTGCAGTCAATAAATGGTGGCCACACACAGTCAGAAGACGACGCCACAACCCTCCCTTGCACAGCCTTACGCCTCCCTCCATGGAGGGAGGCGCTAAATATCAAAACAATCCTGCTATTATCAGAATCCTGGTCAGTTTTATCACAGTCAGGGGGCTTCAGTAATACTATCACTGCTAAATAATAGCAGTATCATACATATTATGGTATTTGTAGGCGATGCTGTGGTCACAAGCTGAACAGCGGTGCTGTGAGCTCGTGCTGCGTGCGCCAGCCTTGGTGGCTTGCTCAATACTGACGCTCTCACACCCAAGAATGTTGGCCTGGATTTTTTTTCTAGGTGGCATCTGGCAACTATCGGTCGTGGCTGTACTATAGCTGCCCCTATCCCAGGCGGGGAGTTTAAATTATAGCGCTAGACACGAAATCATATATAAAGGATGTGCGCGGTTTCGGTTTTGTCACTGATATCATTTATATATAATATGCGCGGTTTGAGGATTAAGGTCTACAAAATGTTCCATATATAAATATATATATATATATATATATATATATATATATATATATATATATATATATATATATATATATATATATATATATATATATATGCAACAATGATCACAAAAACACTGATCCAAGTATGCAGAATAACCACATATGAAAAATAGAAAATGCTTAACGCGTTTTCGGCTAATTCGCCTTCATCAGAGCAAAGTAGAATGAAGATAAGATTGCTGATCAGACCTTTATATCCGCCTGGGCAGATCACCTGACCACCAAAAATAAGTGGAGGAAAGGAATTATAAGAAAGAAGGTAAGTGCAGAAGGCCTATTGGCCCATACAAGGCAGCTCCTATTAATATCTCCAAGTGCCTTACGTGTTAAATGATTGCTATATTGTTTTGACGTGCTATATTGAGGCTTAAATAGGGATCCAACTTGTACATACCGGGGCTCACATTAAGGCTGTTGTTACAATGTTTGATCAGAGCAGACTCGATCACGTTTCGTTCAACAAAATCCTTACTTTTAACAATACATTTTGCCCCTGTGAAGTCGATAGAATGATTACATAAACTGGAATGTAAATACAATGCACTGGATTGCTGGGCTGTACGAATAGCATATGAATGCTGTTTTAAACGCGAGGAAAGAGATTTACCTGTCTGGCCGATGTAAACACATGCACACTCATTACAAGGGATGGAATACACATAACCTGCTACAGACGAGGGCGAGTTCTTAATTAACATGGACTTAACTGTATTATCATTTTTGAACACTAGATTAATATTAAGGTTCTTCAGGGCTGGGGCAAGATTTACTAAACCCTCAGAATATGGTAATACCAACGAATTTTTCAGTTCTGGTTTCGACTTAGTAGTCTGTTTGTAGAAAGTCCTTTTTGCTTCACCAAACGCAAGATCCAAGATCGATTTTGGGTATTTTAACTTCTTCCCAATTTCAAATATATTTGCTATTTCTTCATCGAAAAATTCCGGACTGCAAACTCTCAGTGCTCTGAGAAACATACCAGAAAAAACTGCCCGCTTGACCTGAACATGATGATTTGAATAGAAATGTACATACGAGCACACATTGGTAGGTTTCCTATACACATTGAATTTGAAACTTCTACCATCTTCTTCTTGTTGAAAGTTCTTGTTGCTCATTTCAACAAAACTCTTAAAACCGTGCTCAAGAAAGATAAGGAGTTGATTCCTAAGTTTTTAAGTCGTTCCCCTTCTCTCCCATATCTATATGGGCTTATTAAAACACACAAACCGAATAATCCTGCAAGACCTATTATTAGTTCTGTTGGATCTGTGGCATATAGACTTTCCAAATGGCTTGTCCAAGTCTTGTCTCCAGTAGTAGGTTCCATTTCCAACTCACACATAACAAACAACTTGGACTTGGTTAACAAGTTGTCTAGTTTGAAATTAAATTATGATTTTAAACTTGTGAGTTTTGATGTGACGGCTCTGTTCACTAGGGTTCCTGTTGATGATCTGTTGTCATTCTTATGGGATCTACTCCCAAGGTATAATTTAACTTTGCCTACTAACACCATTATTGAACTTATAAAATTGTGCATTAAAAATAATTATTTCAGCTTTAATGATTCATTTTATAAACAAACATTTGGCATGGCGATGGGTAATCCCCTCTCCCCTGTTTTGAGCAATCTGTACATGGAATGTTTCGAAACAAATATCCTTCCCAGGATTTTACCCTCAAATTTGCTTTGGTACAGGTACGTTGACGATATTTTGTGCTTGTGGCCGGTTAATCATGACGAAACTGATTTTCTCAATCAAATCAATTCGCTGGTTCCGTCAATTAAATTCACAATTGAGAACGAAGTGAATGGTGTTCTGCCTTTTTTAGACATCATGATTCATAGAATTGGTAGAAGTTTCAAATTCAATGTGTATAGGAAACCTACCAATGTGTGCTCGTATGTACATTTCTATTCAAATCATCATGTTCAGGTCAAGCGGGCAGTTTTTTCTGGTATGTTTCTCAGAGCACTGAGAGTTTGCAGTCCGGAATTTTTCGATGAAGAAATAGCAAATATATTTGAAATTGGGAAGAAGTTAAAATACCCAAAATCGATCTTGGATCTTGCGTTTGGTGAAGCAAAAAGGACTTTCTACAAACAGACTACTAAGTCGAAACCAGAACTGAAAAATTCGTTGGTATTACCATATTCTGAGGGTCTAGTAAATCTTGCCCCAGCCCTGAAGAACCTTAATATTAATCTAGTGTTCAAAAATGATAATACAGTTATGTCCATGTTAATTAAGAACGCGCCCTCGTCTGTAGCAGGTTGTGTGTATTCCATCCCTTGTAATGAGTGTGCATGTGTTTACATCGGCCAGACAGGTAAATCTCTTTCCTCGCGTTTTAAACAGCATTCATATGCTATTCGTACAGCCCAGCAATCCAGTGCATTGTATTTACATTCCAGTTTATGTAATCATTCTATCGACTTCACAGGGGCAAAATGTATAGTTAAAAGTAAGGATTTTGTTGAACGAAACGTGATCGAGTCTGCTCTGATCAAACATTGTAACAACAGCCTTAATGTGAGCCCCGGTATGTACAAGTTGGATCCCTATTTAAGCCTCAATATAGCACGTCAAAACAATATAGCAATCATTTAACACGTATGGCACTTGGGGATATTAATAGGAGCTGCCTTGTATGGGCTAATAGGCCTTCTGCAGTTACCTTCTTTCTTATAATTCCTTTCCTCCACTTATTTTTGGTGGTCAGGTGATATGCCCAGGCGGATATAAAGGTCTGATCAGCAATCTTATCTTCATTCTACTTTGCTCTGATGAAGGCGAATTAGCCGAAAACGCGTTAAGCATTTTCTATTTTTCATATGTGGTTATTCTGCATATATATATATATATATATATATATATATATATATATATATATATATATATATATATATTGTGTATTTAAAGGTTACAAAACATACAAGACAAATGCCTAAAGGTTATGGATCTCTTGAAGCTCTCTTGAGTATATATATATATATATATATATATATATATATATATATATATATATATATATATATATATATATATATATATATATATATATATATATATGTATATAATGCGAACAAGCCTGATGGTGGGTAGATTACAAATTCTTGAAGCAATTCACATAAGAATAGAACAACCTACCATGAACACCCAAATCACGGAACTATTTACTCTACCCACCATGAGTGTAAGGACAAGACCAGAACATAACGATGCCAACAATTAGCGTGAAACATTGTTATTTATTTATTTATTTATTTAATTATTTATATACAAGAAGGTACATTGAGTTTGTGAGAATACATAGCATAGTACAGTATTTACACTCTTGTAAAGCCACTAGTATGCACAGCGTTTCGGGCAGGTCCTTAAGCTAACAGATATAATTTGAAGATGAAATTAGGTACTTTTTAGTACCTAAAAGTACTTTAGTACTTTTAGGTACTAAAATAGGTTTCAGAATGTTAGAGCGTTAGGCAGATCATTGATGTATATAAGAAATAAGAGAGGTCCAACGGCTTTGTTGCTGTGGACTCTTCCCTTTCACAGTATATATTCAAATGCTCTGATCTTTCTAACAAACGTGACCTAACATAAGCTGACCTATTCCATTTATCTCTCTTTCTCTTTCATTTTCTTTCTTCTCCCTTTTTCTGTTCATTGTCTGCTCCTACGCTCCCTTGCTATCCTCTTCTTATTCCTATTACTATCTCCTTCTCATTCGGTTGTTATAATAGGAGCTGCCTCGTATGGGCCAATAGGCCCTCTGCAGTTCTTATTATTACTACTATCCCCTCTACTACACCTTACTTTGTTGCCAAGAGCATTTAAGCAGCAGAATAGCAAATATTAACTAATCTACTTTCAAGTGTGGTCTAGAACACACTTGCGAGATACTGTACCGACTCTCAGTGCACTCAACTCACACCATTGTTCAGCAAGGTTTCACCTACATACGTCTGTATGCTCGACTAAATATGCCACATATAATCAGGATTCCTCCCTTATGTTGACCAATCCACACACTAGAAAATGAAGGAATGACGACGTTCATTCGTCCTCCAGCACGGCGAATGGTTGGAAGTCCTTATGATATTTGTAGGCAGTCTTCTCAAAGTCTTCTTACGACCCCTGTCCTTTATGACACTTCAGGACGAATTTTTACTGCTGCTATTTCTATTGAAAGCTTTCTACTCTGCGTATTTCAGCCTCAAATACCCGTTGCCTCCATCTCCCCATTTCTCTCTCTTTCCTTCCCCCTCTCTCAAGCAATCATGAAATGTGACACCCAAACCTTGCCCGAAACGCTGTGCACATTAATGGGTTTAGGTATTGTATGCACTATCTCTATCTATAAATCGAACATTATGTTTGTAACTCCTCTATGTATATGTATGTACATTTACCTGAATAAACATTTTGACTTGATTTTTTACCATCCCGAACAATAAAGCCCAGTACTTGTCCTCCATACCTACTCAACTTTTAAATCACACATCAATACACAACACTCACTTGAGTGTTTAAGGTATTTTATATTGAGAGTATGCATGCCTTTGTATTATGAAATAATATTGATGTGATGTATCATTCAGAATTGGATTTAATCAGAGGATTCAGTGGTATTCCAGGTGGCATTAATTTTCACAAAGTAGTTGCATGGTGGTCTACAGTGCTAGCTTGAGAGCACCAAGTGAGGGGTTCGAACCCTCCTCTTGGCTACGACTTTTTTATTTTTTTCCAGTGATAGTTTCAGAGGGTTGAGAAAACACAGCATGAGGAAAATATTTTAATATAATCCAGTTTTATTGTATTAAAAGACAAAAGTATATGCATATACTTTAGGTACCCCTACTCAAATCTCTGAATATGTTAGACATTAAGTCATTGCACATTCTCTCATGTGTATTATACATATATAAAACGCTAAACTATAATGCCAATCCTGATCTCAAAAGCTTCATAGAAGGATGTAACAGAACCCATGAGCACCACACCAGAAATAAATACAGTTTTGATATTCCTAGAGTACGACTTAATCAAACTAGAAATGCTCTACAAATCAAGGGGCCCAGAATGTGGAATGACCTTCCCAACCATGTTAAAGACTGTACCTCTCTCAACCAGTTTAAGTTAAAAACGAAGCTATACCTAATAAATTCCCTGTAACCTACCTTACCCTTCTATTGTCAACCAATGTCTGTTTTTTTTTAAAGAGCGCTGTTTGTCGACATAATTGTATTTGTGCTGCTTTTTCATCTATGTTTTCATTTCTTGTTTTCATTCTACTCATTATGCTCAATTAGTATTAAGCTTGTCATTTAAGTTTATCATGCCCGAAACGCTTTGCGTAATAGTGGCTTTAGGCATTGTATGTACTAGCTCTACCTATAAGTCAACCAATCTTTGTAAAAATTTATTGTATGTATGTACCTTACCTAAATAAACATTTTATTTTATTTTATTTTTTATTTTATTTCATATAAAATATTAGTTTAGTTTATTTATTATGCACAACATACCCATCCTGTGAGTGGCAGTGGAAATTTTTAGAGGCACATAATGGGCTTATAAATGAACAACAAAATTCATGTAGTTATAAGCATCTCTGTAACTAAGCAACATAATTTGTGTGGTCAATTCATGTAACCAAGCAACAGGACAAAAGTAAGTAAGTAAAAATTAAAAAATTGAAGAGCCTATCTTGTATCAATTTGTTAAACACAGAAATCACAATAGCGTGATGCCTTAAATCAATGATTGAGGTCAGTTGAACTCCCGATTGGAATTCTTTTGCTATGTCGTATCACAGTTCATTAACCCTCAAACCACGCATATCATATATAAATGATATCAGTGACAAAACCGAAACCGCGCACATCATTTATATATGATTTCGTTTCTAGCGCTATAATTTAAATGCCCTGCCTGGGATAGGGGCAGCTATAGTACAGCCACGACCGATAGTTGCCAGATGCCACCTAGAAAAAAATCCAGGCCAACATTCTTGGGTGTTACAGCGTCAGTATTGAGCAAGCCACCAAGGCTGGCGCACGCAGCACGAGCTCACAGCACCGCTGTTCAGCCTGTGACCACAGCATTGCCTACAAATACCATAATATAAATGATACTGCTATTATTTAGCAGTGATAGTATTACTGAAGCCCCCTGACTGTGATAAAACTGACCAGGATTCTGATAATAGCAGGATTGTGGTGATATTTAGCGCTGTACTCCATGGAGGGTGGAGTAATGCTGTGGGAGGGAGGGTTGTGTCGTCGTTTTCTGACTGTGTGTGGTCACCATTTATTGACTGCACTCATCATACCAACTTAGTGGTTCGCTATGGTGAACACAAATGTAGATACTTATATATAACGTGTGTATAGTGTGAGATAACAGCGAGAGGAGTAGGTTGGGAGCTGCCATTTTGGTGAGGGAGGAGCGTCGTCTGCACGACTTGGCATGTTGTTTACTGATGGCCACTGTGGTCTTTGGGCACCATACCAGCTTATTTGTTCAGGTATGATGAATAAAACAGGTAGATACTTATATATAATGTGTGTATATAGCGTAATAACACCACAAACAATATTGTTGGAGGACAAATATTAGTGCGTCTGGCCTTGAGGGCGGCCGCCGATCAGCTGACTGTGTGAGTAGCTACGTCTTATGGCCTTTACTCACCATACAAGTTTAGATGTACAGTTATGGTGAACAAAACATGTAAATACGTATATACAACGTCTGTGTATAATGAATAAATACAGATAGAGTATTGTGGGAGGTAAATGAGGGTGAGTGAGGTGGTGTTGAGGGAGGGAGTGGCAGTGAGTGGCTCGCTGGTGTTTGGCGGTCACTCCTCGTTGCTTTTTGACTCACAAGACCAACTTAGTAGTTCGTTATGGTGTACAAAACATGCAGATACTTATATATAACCTGTGTATATAGTGTAACAACAGCAAAACTATTTGTTTATTGTTTTATGAACATAATAATTGAATCACTAATATGCACACCATAATTTTGAGTACAGCGATGGTTCACACATTTTATAATATAAATATACCACAATTCACTGTATGGAATAATATTACTGCAAAAAAACTAAGAAAAAATCAATCAGAGACATTGAAATAATTAGGTAATAATATATTTGTGGCAACTGCCGTCTGACAGCTCGGGCGGAGTAGACCTCATCTGGCGAAGGCTCTGCCAACGCCCCTTTTTTGCCACACTTCCCTACCCTATTGCGGCTAAAATATGCCACCTACGATTTTTTTGTTATTTTTTCCGTGAACAGGGAACAAAAATGAACACTTCTATAAGACGAAAGAATTTTTTGGATTTTTTTTTTTGTTGCGCCTGTGGGTGTGAATTCCATTTGGGCCCCTAGCGGTTTGAGGGTTAAGGCTCGTGTGGGATCCTCTCGGACATAGGTTCGAATCCTCATCATGGCCCTTGTGGATTTGTTCATTTGTATCTATTCATTTTGTAAATACATGTCTTCATCTTCATCACTTTCTAAGAGCTCCAAGAAAGGCTCATAGACCTCTTTTGGCTGGTAGGAACTAAATAAATGTTTGGCTTCAGTAAGCTTGTCAGCACATTGCTTTTGACCCTGCTTGAGAAGAGCCAATAATCCACGTTTCTCTTCTTCTGACAGAATTGGGTTTTCAATGGTGTACGTGTTAGAATCCTGGAATATAATATTTAAAACATCTTAGAGTCAAATATATACTGTACCTATTTAGTTGTACATAATGCAAATATATAAAAGTATAGATTAAGTAAAACAAAAGGATACAAATAATAATAAAAGCCATATTCTCCACAGTACCACTCTTGAAAATGGAAGTGTTTCATAGTTTAAATGTGAAAGGTGATGGCAATATTACTCTGACTAATTGAACACATTTAAGTGAGTTGAGTGTTTTGAAGATCTAAATTGCAAAAAGTATTTTGAATTTCTTACCTTGCAGAGACATGAAGGGAAAGAATCACATTGTAATTCTTGAATATAGTCGGATAGTTTGTCCCTTTTCTTTTTGTAGTATTGTCACCATGTTATCATTTCTTGAATGGTTAGTGATTCCTCCTCTCTACATCTCTTCTGGAGCTCAAACTTTTCCACTGCACTTCTTTTTTCAGTCAGGGACACTATAATGCAAAATGAAAATACAGTATGTGATTGACAAATTATAATAATGGGAATCATTTGTGAATTAAACATCATTAAAAATTGTATCTATAAAATTTACCTTTAGAAAACAAACTCAATTTAATGGTATTGCAGTCTTTCCATATATAAAAGTACAATTAATACAAATAATATATAAATATTTGAAAATGCTGAGAAAACTAATGAATCATTAAATCTTGTGTAAATACCACTTGTGTTTTGATGAAGCAATAAATTGTGCCATGGAAGGATGCCAGTTAAAACATCTGCTTCAGACAAATCCGGATAGTTCTTATTGTAGATTTTTATGAGATCTCCTAGTTTTTTTTTCTCAACTTTATTTTTGTTTCTCAATACAGCTCTCATTTTAGATGAAACTGTAAAGTTTCAGGTTGTTATCAAATATTTGATTTGCACCAATAGTATTTTACATAGAAAAACTAATTTAACAACTGTGTACTGTATTAATGTTTAAGTTTCAGTGAACAAACAAAAAAGCAATTAATGTCTACCTGCATAAGTGGTAATCTGATTTTTGCGATGCCTTATATTCTCTCCATATGCCTCGATAGTATGCTCAATGTTATTGGCAGAGGATCTGTTATTTAAGGATCTTGCAATGATCAGTAATTCTGATCTCCATTTCTCAATAACAGATTCTGGGACATTAAGCCTGTGAATCTCATTTGAAACTGCTGCAGCTGTCTCTGTGGCCTATTTAAAAATAAATGCCATCATATTTATTGTAAAATTTATGTTCAGAGTTAAACAAAGTCTTTTGAACTATCCTTAGTGCTTTGTCAAGGTCTGAGTATGTGTTTTTCAGATTCAGACCTTGACAAAGCACCAAGGAGTGTGTGAAAGACTTGGTGTAATTCTTTACATAAATTTCCCAAATACACAAGTGGGTTTTTATCCAATTTTACTTTGTCTATGAGAAGAAAATACCATTAGTGTCTTATAATAAGATTAAAGATAAATAAAAACATGTATATACACTCGATTCATTGTATAGAACAATTGTATATTTATATATAATTCTATATTTTCATTGTATAGAACAATTCATATGTTAATACCTTTCTTAATCTGGCAACTAATGCCCGAGGCATTCCATTAATTTTTCTGTGATTCCAAAAGAGTGCCGCCTCTGTCAGTTCTTCTGTACGCTCTGTGGAAATAAATTTAGTTATTCATTGACATCTTAATACTGTGTGTCTCAAAATACTGATTGGAAAGTAAAAGGATGATGATATTGATGCTGTCTTAAGTGGAATGAATTAATTGTTATTTCAGAGGAAACAAAGAGCTCAAAAACATGGACAACTTGATTTTTCAAACAAGGATTATACATGTATATGTTGGTTGCATATGAGTATAATGCTACTTTATGAGCCGAAATGCCTTTCTGCAATTTCCTATATTCTTATATTATTTTATAACATTATTTGGATATATATAACCATCAAATATTACCATTGTACTGATTTGATTGAAAGGTACAAAATTTAGAACTAGATTAAACAAAAATTAACACATACCAGCTTTAAGCATGTTCTTAGTGTTGTTGTTATATCTTGAAAGGTAGGAAAATACTTGCTCTGCCTCCTCCCCAGATGTCAGGCCACTTCCTTCTTGCCACCGCCCTCCATACAAAACCTTTGACATAATAGCATAACGTTTGTTAAAAACTACCTACTGTATTAACAATTTGCATTTAACATAGATAAATCCTTACATATAAGAGTTTAAAAGAAATTATATTTTCCAACTTACAGTAAAACAAAGTCAAAATATTATTACAGTATTAGATTATTTACCTGACAATACCAAGAATGTCCTTTGGCATGTAGGACTCCTAAAAAAGGCTTTCCTTGCCCAAGTGAGAACTTCTGTTCTCACTTGGAGAACCCATGGCCAGTATTTACAGATGATATCCTGGCATATGAAGGACACATTTTGTAAACGGTTCATTTGCAAATAGTGGGCATAACTGTAGAGCTCTCCCTGATACATATTTAATGCAGCAAGAATAATTCCATGTCGACAGGAAGCCATGCTTATACCGGTTTCATCCAAACTTCTAAATGAAACAGGTTTATTTTTGGCAGCTTTCAATGTCGACACTCCACACATGTGGCTACTCTGTTGGACAAAAGTAAAATTATATATATATATATATATATATATATATATATATATATATATATATATATATATATATATATATATATATATATATGTATATGTCGTACCTAGTAGCCAGAACGCACTTCTCAGCCTACTATGCAATGCCCGATTTGCCTAATAAGCCAAGTTTTCATGAATTGTTTTTCGACTACCTAACCTAACTTTTTCGGCTACCTAACCTAACCTAACCTATAAAGGTAGGTTAGGTTAGGTTAGGTAGGGTTGGTTAGGTTCGGTCATATATCTACGTTAATTTTAACTTCAATAAAAGAAAATTGACCTCATACATAATCAAATGGGTAGCTTTATCATTTCACAAGAAAAAAAAATAGAGAAAATATATTAATTCAGGAAAACTTGGCTTATTAGGCAAATTGGGCCTTGCATAGTAGGCTGACAAGTGCGTTCTGGCTACTAGGTACGACATATATATATATATCCTAGTAAACAACACAGAAATCATCGATAGATACAGCGATAGCAGACGGCTTGACGTTTGCGAGGCACTGCACATTAAGAAGTCAACACCAGCAATCAACAGCCAATTAATGCACAACTATATTCTACCCACCTCAAGACTCTGCTCCAATATAGAATCATCAAGAAATATGGACCAATAGGCTTTCTACAATCAATTCCATTTCAATACCCATTGTTTCATGTTCTGTCTTGTGTTGATGAAATTATAACCCTATTAAATACCACCTCACCCCATCCACCTCACTCAAATGTAGATATAAACAAATTGGAGATATGTAAGTTCTATTCAGTTGTGTATGTGTAAAGTCTTTGAAAATGTAATAAGTTTTACGAAACACGCTCAAGTGTCGCGTCAGACTAGAAATAAAAATGAATTTTGGAGAATTGATTTTTGAATTACCTCCAACAGTGAAAAGAAATGTACGAAAGATTGAGAAAATTCATGTTAGAATTATTAATCTTACTTTTTCGGTCATATTTAATAATATATGTCTACAGGAAAGACTGCTACCAAAATATATATATATATATTAGTCATATATAAATGTAATTTTTTTATGTAATATTTTTCATCATTCAATATGCATTCCATATATTTTATAGATTTTTTTGAACATGATATAGTTAGGAACCGTCCAATTAATATACATTATTGATAATGTCTCAAGCTAATATATAAAGGTACTCTTCAAATATGGTATGGGTAAAAACCTGGTATTAGGTCTTAGGTTTCTATTTGAAAACCTATTTTTAGGCTTTCGTACAGATGTAAAAATATTCTTACTTGAGTTTTAAGGTTCTGAATAGTGGAAACATGATCTTGAACTTCTTTGTCACAAGCGAAGATACCACCAGAATAATATGAGTTTCTGATCCCTCTGGAATGATATTAAATAAATGAATGTTCATTGTGTGAGACATTTTGATGACAGTTAAACATCATTTCACTTAAAACTAATTCAACTACTCAAGCTGGCATTCACATCATAATCCCTCCTATTCTAAATGAATGTATATAGTGAAATAAATATTTTTTAATTAGTAAAGCCTTAGTCCAAATAAAAAAATTCAACTGAAGTTGAAAGGCAAGTAATAAAGGTGTAATCAGTTAACAATTAAAAAAAATCTGATTAAAAGTTGCATGACACTATATAAATATTATACAGTGCTGTGTTTATAGTACTACAAACATATTACTACACCTTACATTATACCTTAACAATAATGAGCAGCATTAAATATTTTAACTTGAATATTTACCTCCCAACTTTGTTGTAACGATACAGTTTCTTGTTGCCATCAATATGTACAGCCACAGGTGTTGTATCACATGCAGGGCACCCCTTGTCAAATTCTCCTTTTATTCTTCCAAGTTCATACTGATGGAAACGCCATTCAAAGAAGACTCTTTTTGTTGTCTCAAAATTGATGGGACCATGCTAAGATGTAAAATGTGTGTAAGTAATTATCAAAAAGTGCCAAGCAGTGGCATGTTAAGCAACAGACTATAAATACCTGCAAGAAATGAAAATAAACTTACATGAGCATTACATAAAAAAGAGAAATTGTTAAAGATTGGTAATCCATTTCCATTTCTTATGATATTAGACATATATAAAATATATATTTAGAATATTCATGTTATTTATTAATTTAATAATATTTAACCCTATTTCTTAAATAATGACAATGCATTTGCTTAGTAACAAACTTAGTTTTTAAGTTTATACACCAATTTAATACTTGCACTATTAAAACAGTAATGGTATGAAAACTTACACGCCCTCGAGAAGCACCAAATAATTCCAGTGCACTAACTAATGCCTGAAGAGAAGTTCCAGGGCTGCTTCTCTTGAGAAAATGCCAGGAATCCAATAGATTTATGCTGTAGAAAGTGCTACTATTTCTTCCAGTTGAATAAAAACCAGACTGGTGCATGGCTTTCCTAAGTTCTTCATCTACATATCTGCACTTGCACCTAAATATTGGGGTATACAGATCATACCTTCCTGCCCCCCACAAAAAAATAAAAAAATTGAAGTAAAACAATTTTATTTGGCAAGGGATTCAAGTTTGGCTATCAATATATGTGTAAACCAACCCATAAACAATTCTCTGTATGGTTGTAAATACGTATGTGATATAAATACGTCTTCATAAGTGAAGATACAGTGGTAAAGAGAGTGAAGTATAAATGGTTATATTGATGAAGACTGTAGCCATGGTCACCTGAGCAATGCCAGCTACCAATACTAGTATCAAATAAATGTTTCTTAAAGTAACCTACCACTTAAAGTTACAAAGATGCACAAATTATTGGAGCTTAAAGTTGTGAACTTGTTCTCATTGCAGTTCGTGCAGGAATTAGGTGGATGTGCTGGTACAACAGGCTCTGGTAACAATTAAATTTACAAGATCAGCTATGCAGCAAAATAAATACATGTTTCAATCATTACATTTTAAATTACTAATACTGTAATTTGTTTAGCATTAACTGGAGTTACATGAAAGATTTATATTTAATAGCAAATAAAAATTCATTTATTTAACTAAAAATCTGTAATTAATGAGGTAATCAATAATTATTGAGGAAAATGACCAATATAAAAACTACTAAAAAAATTACATGAACTAAATAAAATTTTAAAACACTGCTTGGTTCAGGATAGAAATGAGAGTATAAGAAACAGACTACAGGTACATTACTTACTCCAGTGAATGACATACCTATCTGAACACACAGTTTGTGTTGGGTCTAAAGGCTCGAAGAACCCATTTTTCCAGCAGAATCGCTGGTGGAAAGGCATTACAAAATGCTGCTGCTGATCACATTTATGACAAAAAATGAAAGCAGTCTTCACATTTTATGCTTGCCTCACAACTTCTACATTGTACACAACATTTGCCTGGTTTTCCAAAAAATGATGTAATTATGTACTTTGAATGGTAATACTGGATTTAGAAATATTGTATACCAAGTTTAAAAATGACAAACATCTAAGTGTATTCAGAGATTGACATTAATCATGCATTTCATAATTACATTGAAATTTATCCATAATTACACACTAAAGATGTTATTTACCTTTATCTGGAACACCCAACTTCGACAATGTCCAGCTAAACAACATTGACCTATGTTCTCCCCATTTAATCTCACTATTTTTTCTTCTTTTTTGCCAATCAGAAATGCTTGCTTGAGAATCATAAATTTCCTCCAGTTCTGCAGCAAGTGCTTTGAAATATGGGATTCTAAATTAGTCAGGAAAATCTTCAAGAGCAAATAAATGTAATAAATAAAAGTGTATTTTATACATATTATATAAGCATCTAGAACAATTGACAGCTTTCAGTAATGTGTTAGTTATACTATGATATATATATATATATATATATATATATATATATATATATATATATATATATATATATATATATATATATATATATATATATATATATATATAGTAGATACTAGGTACTAAGATTATATTACATTACATAGTTCAAATAGGGACGTACCAGAATTCAATGATTTTGGTGTTTGTTCTGCAGCTGGTAAATATGTTTGAGTATATGTTGGTACACTAGTTGAGAAGTCAGAACTTTGAATGTGTGGAGGTGAAAGAGAAGCAGGCAGAAGGGCTGTTTGGCAGAAAATCAACCTTTAAGTATGGTAATTCCACAACACTTTATCTATTTTTAATTTGTAAACTATCTACATTTTTTGCTGTCTATGACCATCGCTGCCCCTATCTCCACCGAACACCGGTGTATTTGCGGCTATGCAAGGGCAGACCAATATGGCAGCCATGGCCTAATCTGTCATAAGACACAGGGAAAGATTGCCAGATATGAAGCAGTCAATGACATTATCAAAAAAAGTTTGGCTAGTTTGGTTCAGATGTAATACAAACAAAGAGCAACGGTTTCAAGTTCAACAAACCAAAATGTAGGGCTGACAACAGGAAATTATTTTTGACCCAGAGAGTTATTAACACATGGAACTGCCTACCCACCAGAGCTGTAACTGCCAAAACTGTGCTGAATTTCTAAATATACCCAAAAAAAGATCATAAAGGCAAATGGGGAGAATTTCGACAAGCTGCGGGCTTCCTGTACTCTTCTAGGCTACTAGAGTTTGTGGCATTCAGGTAAATATCTGTTTTCAAAGGAGAAGTTGACTATAACCTTGGATTATCTATAAACAAATTTTGAATAATAAAACACCAAAAACCTAAATAATTTTAAGTCTGAGGCAAAATGAAATCTACACTAGCAATTAAACCTATCATTATACTGTGATATAGGAACACACAAACATGGGTCATGGAATAAATAACTAAATAAAAAATTTCCTTCTGATAAGTTTGAACGTTGTGTTTGATTGATTTCAATAATCCTGCAGTAATTTTCTCCTTTTCCTTTCTTGTTTGAAGGCTTCAGATAATTTAGGTCCTCAATATTTAATCTTCATCAATCACCAATCAATCAATCTATTGTTTAGTGGCCAGTATTATTCAGTTTATTGGCCAGTATTATTCAGTTTATTGGCCAGTGCGTTGGCATAAGTTCTCATTGACGAACGAGCAAAAATTAGAAGGATTTAAATCGTAATTTAAATAGTTATCTCATTCCTTCTTTCCTTTGAATGTCAGTGACTGTGCTTCTGCTATGCTTAATTGCCTCAAAAGCGGCCAATTTTCATGATACCTTAAATTATAAAGGCAAAATTTGGGCTGAGTATACAAGTATAAGCAAAATTGACTGAGTATCCGAAAAAATTAAGAAAAGAAAACAGCACACCCGTTACATTAAAGAAAACGTATTTCTCGTTTCGGGAAGAATATTCTAGGGAGGCCAGCCGGTAACTGGAACAGCCCGATAAGTGCATTTATGTACTAAATACGTAAGTATGAAAATGTACTTATTACACTTAGTATTAAAACGTACTGTCTATTCGGAGGATGGGTTGATTTTTACATAGACATGTTCAGGGTTAAAAAAACATTTTTTGGGGAACACTTGATTTCATGTGCACGGGGAATGTCACAATAAACTCGGCACATCACAGTGGTTAAGGCACTCGTAGGTATATTGTAGGGTTCAAAACTTGGGTACAAGATAGATTCCTGAGGTGTTTGCCAGCTTGAAAAAAATTCCCAGCATTCCCCACGGTTGTGGGCAGGCTCATATTCAAGGTAGCAACCATTTTGTATGTATCCATATTGAGCTCCCAGTCTCTAGTTGGCCATGTTTTTGAGAAAACACTCTCTGATGTTGAAATACAGGGCATATTCCTTGAAGATGAGCATGCCAGTGATTTTGATAACTCAAATCTGGAAAAAGACCTAAGACAGGTGTCTGATACTAGTGATACGGATATTGAAGTGAACGATGTGGAGAGTATGTACAGTACACAGCTCTCACAGCCCTGCCATACCGGCCTAGGTCATCACCATCAGTGGAACAACACAAATGAATTTTTGTATGTTCTACTGAACATTTAGTGCCAAATGCAATTTGTTCGGATTATCCGGGAATGCTTTAGAGTAGGGTTCGTTAGAGTGAGGATGCACTGTAATTGAATCACTAATATGCTCACTATACTTTTTGAGTATAGCGATGGATCACATTTTATTATATAAATATATCACACTACACACTATTGAATAATATTACTCGAAAAAAAAAAAATCAAAGACATTGAAATAATTAAGTAATAATATTTTTGTGGCAACTCCCGCCTGACAGCTCGGGTGGAGCTGACTGCCTCCGATGATTACTCTGTCAACGCCTCACTTTTGCCAGACTTCCTCGCCCTATTGTGGTCAAAATATGTCACAAATTATTTTCTATTTTTCCCATGATCAGGAAACACAAATGAACACTTTTATAAGACGTGTTGCAGGCTAAAATCGCAAGAGAGCAGCCCAAGGGTTAGCAAAAACCAACTAATAATATCAGGGGTTTCGCGGCCTGATGAGGGTATCGATATCATAAAACCAAAACACGCTGAGTCCCTGATGAAGGTAATGCCGTCATCAAATAATGCATTTTTAAAAATACCATTTATTGTCCGAATATTATGGGACTGGTTTTAAATGTGCCCCTATATGTTCTGAACAGTTTGATAGCAAACTGAATGACGTAGCATGAAAATTGTGGTTAGAAAGCTGAAAAGAGTACAGTTCATCCTCACTAACGAACCCCGTTCTAGCGAATTCCCAGAAGATCCGAACAAATTGAATTAGGTACTAAATGTTCAGTGGAACATACAAATGTTTGATTAAGCGAGGATTGTTCATCCAAGCAGTCACCGAGACCGAGCGTCGGAGGTGGCTGTCTTCATCTATGATTCGCCAAAGTGTAAACAGTTATAAAGTGTTTTATTATGCTTACCCATTGTTTCTAGGGATAAATGGTTGAAGGATGATAAAATGGTATCAAGGGTCATTGGTGAGAGTTGTTGTCAGGGGGGGCAAGTGGTGTCAGTAGTTAGGGTTTATTGTTAGGGGGGGCAGGTGGTGTAAGTTATTCTCATGGAAGGCAGGTTGTCAGTGGTGTAAGTTGTCAGGGAAGCTGGAGTAATAGTGGTGTCAGGGGAGGCTGGTTGTGTCAGTGGTGGAAGTTGTCAGGGAAGATGGAGTAACAGTGGTGTCAGGGGAGGCAGGTTGTGTCAGTGGAGAGCTCTGGCTCAAGTTATCATGTAAATGGCAACACGTCAAGTTTTGTGAAATATATGATAAAGGCACAAAAAAAATTATACCAAAACAGAGATGCAGAACTAGGAAACAGGATTGGTTCAATAGAAATTGCAAGAGGGCTAGAGACCAAAAGACACAAAAATGGAATCAATACAGGAAGAGACCGAACCCCCAAACATACCAGCGATACAAAGATGCGAGAAACAACTACACGGCAGTGAGGAGAGAGGCAGAAAGGGATTGCAGACAAATGTAAAACCGAACCAGGTCTATTCTATAAATTCATAAACAACAAATTGCAGGTAAAGGATAATATTCAGAGGTTGAAAATGGGAAATAGATTCACGGAAGATGAAAAAGAAATGTGTGAAACACTAAACGAAAAGTTCCAAAGTGTGTTTGTACAAAATGAAATCTTTAGGGAACCAGATACAATAAGAATTCCAGAGAACAACATAGAGCACATAGAGGTGTCCAGAGATGAAGTGGAAAAAATACTCAAGGAGCTAAGTAAGAACAAAGCAGTTGGTCCAGATGGAGTTTCACCATGGGTTCTGAGAGAATGTGCACCTGAGCTCAGCATTCCACTTCAACTGATTTTTCAGGCATCCCTGTGTACAGGAGCTGTAGCTGATGTGTGGAAAAAGGCTAACATAGTTCCAATCTACAAAAGTGGAAACAGGGAAGACCCCCTTAATTATAGACCTGTATCATTGTCAAGTGTAATAGTCAAAATATTGGAAAAAATAATTAAAACTAAATGGGTAGAACACTTGGAGGAAAACGACATAATATCAGACAGTATGGTTTTCGATCTGGAAGATCCTGTGTAACGAACTTGCTCAGTTTTTATGATCGAGCCAGAGATTTTACAGGAAAGAGATGGTTGGGTTGACTGCATCTATCTGGACCTATAAAAGGCTTTCGACAGAGTTCCCCATAAGAGGTTGTTCTGGAAACTGGAACATATTGGAGGAGTGACAGGTAAGCTACTAACATGGATGAAAAATTTCCTAACTGACAGAAAAATGAGGGCCATAATCAGAGGCAAGGTATCGGATTGGAGGAATGTCACGAGTGGAGTACCTTAGTGTTCAGTTCATGCACTGGTAATGTTCATTGTCTACATAAACGATCTACCAGTGGGAATACACAATTACATGAACATGTTTGCTGATGATGCTAAGATAATAGGGAAGATAAGAAACTTAGATGATTTTCATGCCCTTCAAGAAGACCTGGACAAAATAAGTATATGGAGCACCACTTGGCAAATGGAATTTAATGTGAATAAATGCCATGTTATGGAATGTGGAATTGGAGAACATAGACCCCACACAACCTATAAATTATGTGAGAAATCTTTAAAGAATTCTGATAAAGAAAAGGATCTAGGGGTGGTTTTAGATAGAAAAATGTCACCTGAGGACCACATTAAGAACATTGTGGGAGGAGCCTATGCTACACTTTCTAACCTTAGAATTGCTTTTAAATACATGGATGGAGAAATACTAAAGAAATTGTTCACGACTTTTATTAGACCAAAGCTGGAATATGCAGCGGTTGTATGGTGCCTATATCTTAAGAAGCACATCAACAAACTGGAAAAGGTGCAACGACATGCCACTAAGTGGCTCCCAGAACTGAAGGACAAGAGCTACGAGGAGAGATTAGAGGCATTAAATATGCAAAAACTAGAAGATAGAAGAAAAAGAGGCGATATGATCACTACGTTCAAAATAGTAACAGGAATAGATAAAATTGATAGGGAAGAATTCCTGAGACTCGGAACTTCAAGAACAAGAGGTCATAGATTTAAACTAACGAAACAAAAATGCCGGAGAAATATACGAAAATTCACTTTTGTAAACAGTGGTAGACGGTTGGAACAAGTTAAGTGAGAAGGTGGTGGAGGCCAAAACCGTCAGTGGTTTCAAGGCATTATATGACAAAGAGTGCTGGGGAGACGGGACACCATGAGCGTAGCTCTCATCCTGTAACTACACTTAGGTAATTACACTTAGGTAATTACGTGGCTGGCGCCTCCATGCTCCACCTCGATAGTTCACTCACTGTCTGCTTTTCAGCAAATTAGCTGAGAAAATGTTACCATTTCAGTTGTTTGCAACACAAAGCTCTATCATATTCCATAGTCAAAATGAACAATTTATAATAAATTGTGGTGTCAGTGGTGAGAGGATGTATTAGGGGTGGAAAGGCGTCAGAGAAGGAGGGTGAGTAGAGACGCCAGCTGACTGCTGCAGCACATGCCTGCCTCGATACTAAGCTCACTTGCTGCTTTTGACAAAATTAGGAGAGAAAATTTTACCATTTCAGTGGCTTGTAATGCATCACTCTACCACATTCCGTAGTCAAAATGAAGAATTCATAATAAAGTGTGGGGTCAGTGGTGAGGGGATGTATTGGGGGGGGAGGGAGGGGTAAGGAGGCGGCTAGCCTCTATGCAGTCAACATTGGGTCGAGTTTCGTCGAGGTCTGGGTTCAAGGCCTGGTCTGAGGTCTGGCCTGAGGCCTGGTCTGAGGCCTGGCCTGAGGCCTGGTCTGGCCCAAGGCCTGTCAGTCTGGCTGCCACCCTCCCCCCTCACTCCTATACCGCCAACATGCTACAACCACCCCCCCCTCCCCTCCCGCACCTGACTTCCAGCGGCCGGCCCTGACCCTCCTTCCCCTACCACCGGCGGCCCGCCAACCACCCCTCCTCTTCAGTTTGTTGAGAAAATTATGTGATTTTGCTTTTTTGGATTCAATAATGCTCAGCAGTAATAATGCTCATATATGTAGAATTTTTAATCCAAATTGTTTGTAAGTGATTGTTCTATCAAATACCATAGTGAAAATGAAGACTTCATAATAAATGAATTGTTTATGAATATTTATGTAGACTGATACAGTTTGGCTTATGGAAATCCTGGCCATTACACCATATTTGCGGCCACCAATAACAGTCACATAGTTTTGATTTTAATATGAAATTGTTTACAATTGATTGTTCTATCATGTGCCATGTTCAAAATGATAAATACATAATAAATAGATTTTCTGTGATTTTTTCTTTTGTTGATAGTGGATGTAGGACCTTTGTTATTTTCACATGAAGGGGAGGGACAGCCTGGGGCTGACGGGTAGAACAAATTCCGCAATGAAACGAATCGGCCTCGCCTCATATAACACCTACGCCTCGTTCGAGTGAGGTCACACTGTATAAACATTTGAGTGTGGTTTGTGCGCTCACGGCCAATGCTCAGCCTTCGTTGCAGTGTGTGCCAGGTCGCTTGCCAGGCCAGCAAAAGAGTTAATCTACCTTGGAAATTTCAATTTACCGAGTCTAAGATGGAGAATGGCAAACACAAATATCATAGCAGGGAATGACCCGGGAAATAACCAACCACAAGTCAGAGAACTTTTGAGATTCTGTGACAAATTCTCGCTCAATCAACAGATTACAGAACCAACTAGGAACGAAAACACACTAGACTTGTTATTCACAAACAATGATGAACTAATCAGAGACATCACAATCTCAGATACTTCATACTCAGACCATAAGCTCATTGAAGTGCGAACTATCATAAATAATGGTAGTAGGTCTAAGAGACCCAACAAGCGAGAAGGAATATTCAATCAATTCAATTTTAACAATAAGAGGATCGACTGGGAAAAAATAAATGTAGACCTTGCAACCATTCAATGGGAGACAGTCATAAACGACAAAACTCCCACACAGGGAATAGCTCAACTGACAGCGGAAGCTTACAAGGTCTGCTTGAAGCACGTGCCTGCGAGGAGGGGCAGAAAGAGAACGCAGACAACTGTACAGGAGAAGGAAAAAAATAACGGAAATGCTTCGGCAGACACAACTATCACAAGCAAAAAAAATAAGCCTAAGCAGGGAGATCGAAGAAATAGAACAAACGTTGAAGCGATCATATGAGTCTGAGGAAATGAAATTGGAACAGAAAGCTATACAAGAGATAAGGAAAAATCCGAAATATTTTTTCACATACGCAAAATCAAAATAAAAAACCTCTACCATTATTGGACCGTTAATTACAAATGAAGGTACGTACACAGAGAACAACAAAGAGATTAGTGAAATTCTAAGACGCCAGTATGAGGCTATGTTTAGCACACCAATAAACAACATGAAAGTTGATGACCCAGACAGCTTCTTTATGAATGACATTCAAGCTGCAGATAATATAACGGATATTACCACAAACTCGGGAAAACTTTGAAAGAGAAATTGACAATATGCCTATGCACTCAGCTCCTGGGCCTGACTCATGGAATTCAATATTCATAAAAAAATGTAAAGTACCAGTAGCGAGAGCACTCAGCATAATTTGGAGAAAGAGCCTGGATACAAGAGACATACCAGCAGCACTTAAATCTGCAGATATAGCTCCGTTGCACAAGGGGGGGAGTAAAGCCTTGGCAAAAAATTATAGGCCAGTTGCATTTAACATCACACATAATAAAAGTGTTTAAAACGTTTGTATATAGGGTAATAACACCACAAACAGTATTGTTCGGGGTGAAACTTTAGTGCGTCTGACCTTGAATGTGTGAAGGAAGCAGCCGCCACCTGACTGTGTGTAGCGACGTCTCTTAGTGCCTGAACTAACTATATCAACTTAGTTGTACAGTTGTGGTGAACAAAACATGTAGATACTTACATATAACATCTGTATATAGTGAATAAAAACAAAAACAGTATTGTGGGAGGAGAATGTGGGTGAGGGAGGGAGGAAGTAGCAGCCAGAGGTGGGCTGCCACTGGTTGCCACTGCCACTCAGCATGCCAACTTAGTGGTTCGTTTTGGTGAACACGAATGTAGATACTTATATGTAACGTCTGTATATAGTGAATAAAAGCAAAAACAGTATGGTTGGAGGAGAATGTGGGCGAGTGAGTGGCTGGCTGGTGTGTGGCGGTCACTCCTCATTGTTTTTTGACTCATATTAGCGACTTAATGGTACGTTATGGTGAACGAAACATGCAGATATTTATATATAACCTGTGTATATAGTGTAATAATCGACAAAGTATTTGTTCACTGTTTGATGAACATAATAATTGAATCAACAATATGCACACTATATTTTTGAGTACAGCGATGATTCACTCATTTTATTATATAAATATATCACACTACACACTATTGAATAATATTACAGCAAAAATACTATGAAAAATCAATCAGAGACATTGAAATAATTAGGTAATTATCTCTTTGTGGCCACTCTGGCCTGACAGCTGGCAAGCAACAGACTGCTTAGGACGCACGCTGAGTCAGCGCCTGTTTTTTGCCAGACTTCCCCGCCCTATAGCGGGCAATATATGCCACTTACGATTTTTTTATTATTTTTCCCATGATCAGAGAACACAAATTAACAGGTTTAAAAGAAAAAATAATTTTTTTTTGTATGCGCCTGTGGGTGACAAATGCTAAATAGCTTGGAGCCACACAAGGGGTCAAACATAATACAGGGTACATAACACAATCAAATTTGCCCATAGTAGGTAAGAACCATGTAAAGAATTTGGGAATAATGATGTCTAACGACCTAATGTTTAGGGAGCATAACCAAGCAAATATTGCGTGAGCCAGAAAAATGATGGATTACGAGAACTTTCAAATCCAGGGATCCCATCACAATGGTTGTGCTCTTCAAATCACTTGTGTTGTCGCATCATGAGTACTGCTCAGTACTCACTTTACCCTTCAGAGCAGGAGAGATTGCAGAAATAGAGGGAGTACAGAGAACATATACGGCATACATAGACCCGATAAAGCACCTAAATTATTGGGATCGTCTCAAAGCCCTCCAAATGTACTCACTAGAAAGTCGACGAGAGAGATATCAAATAATATACATATGGAAAATACTAGAGGGCCAGGTTCCAAATCTACACTGTAAAATAACAACATACTGGAGTGAATGATACGAAAGAAAATGCACAATAAAACCAGTGAAGAGCAGCGGTGCCATAGGCACAGAGAACACTGTATAAACGTCAGTGGTCCGCGGTTGTTCAGCATTCTCCCGGCAAGCATAAGAAATATTGCTGGGACAACCGTGGACATCTTCAAGAGAAAACTAGATAGGTTTCTCCAAGGAGTGCTGGACCAACCTGGCTGTGGTGGGTATGTGGGTCGCTCCAAGCAACAGCCTGGTGGACCAAACTCTCACAAGTCAGAGTTTGAGGAGTAGAGAGTACTCCTCAATTACTTCCAGTAGAGTAGAAGTAGGAGTAGAACAACTCCCAGAACCCCATCAAGCAGGTAAACCGCCTCTAGATACAATGAAGATAAGCCTTAGGCTACACAATGAAACTTGTAAAAGCAACTGTATTGCTGCTGCCTCTAATATCAATTGGGAGTTTGAAATAGGTGACATAGTGAATATCAAGTTGCAGTGCAAACATTTCTTCACAAAACTTTTATCCTTGCCTTAAGGCTACCTTGAGGTGTTTTCTGGGCTTAGCGTCCCCGCTGCCCGGTCGTCGACCAGGCCTCCTCGTTGCTGGATTGGTCAACCAGGCTGTTGAATGCGGCTACTCGCAGCCTGGCGTATGAATCACAGCCTGGTTAATCAGGTATCATTTGGAGGTGCTTATTGAGTTCTCTCTTGAACATTGTGAAGGGTCGGCCAGTTATGCCTCTTATATTTAGTGGAAGCGTGTTGAACAGTATCAAGCCTCTGATGTTGACAGAGTTCTCTCAGAGCATCTATTGCACCTCTGCTCTTCAACAGGGGTATTCTGCACATGCTGCCATACCTTCCGGTCTCAAATGATATTATTTCTGTGTGCAGATTTGGGACCAGCCCCTCTACTATTTTCCACGAGTAAATTACAGTAGTTGCATGTCTCTGCACCTTTTCCAGTTTGTTGATGTGCTGCTTAAGATATGGGCACCATACAACCACTGCATATTCCAGTTTTGGTCTGACAATAGTTGTGAATAATTTCTTTAGTATTTTGCCATCCATGTATTTAAAAGCAATTCTGAAGTTAGAAAGTGTAGCATTGGCTCTTCACACAATGTTCTTTATGTGGTCCTCAGGTGATAGCTTTTTATCTAGAACCACTTCTAGATCTCTTTCTTTATCCGAATTCTTTAAAGATTTCTCACATTTCATAGAGGTGTCTGAATATAAAGTGAAAAAAATGCCAAAGGAGCTAAGTAAGAACAAAGCATTTGGTCCAGATGGAGTTTCACCATGGGTTTTGAGAGAATGTGCACTTGAGCTCAGCATTCCACTTAACAGATTTTTTCAGGCATCCCCGTGAACAGGAGTCCTAGCAGATGTGTGGAAAAAGGCTAACACAGAACAAATGTTTGCACTACAAGGTTGATATTCACTGTACTACCTATTTCAGATTCCCTGTTGATATTAGAGGCAGCAGCAATCTACAACAGTGGCAGCAGGGAAGATCCCATCAAATATAGACCTGTATCATTGACAAGTGTTACAGTATAGTGAAAATTTTGGAAAAAACCAGCGTTGAATGTAATGAAACGCCATTTTTTGGGTGAGACCCGGAGGCTCCCCGGAGCTTTACCAGGCTGATATGCTAATGTCAGACTTTGGCATCAGTCATGTGTATGGAGTTCAAGGGCCTACCAGGGACCACGGCCAGAACCTGGCCCCCTCAGAGAGGCAAGGGGAGCAATGGCCTATAGAATGGCTTATGCATCGTTAACGATGCATAAGCAACAGGGCTCCATTAAGGAACATATAATCTCTTCCCACAACCAGACCATCACCAGAGAAGTCTTATCAAAAAACACGGAAATCATCGATAGATACAGCGATAGCAGGCGGCTTGATATCTGCGAGGAACTACACATTAAGAAGTCGATACCAGCAATCAACAGCCAATTAATGCACAACTATATTCTACCCACTTCAAGACTCTGCACCAATATAGAAGCATCAAGAAATATGGGCCAATAGGCCCATTGCAGTTACTTACATTCTTCCTTTTAACTTACAAAATATTATATCCATTGTTTCGTGTTCTGTCTTGTGTTGAAAATTTGTTTTCACCTCATCCAAAACTGTTGTAACATATCACTTCACCCAAATGCAGGTATAAAATCAAAGCTGTTTAACCCTTACACTGCTCAGGGGTCCTGGGGACATTTACACCCCTGTGCGCAAGAAAAAAAAAATTCAAAATTGTTTTTTCGTCTTCTAGACATGTTAATTTGTGTCCCCTGAGCACGGGAAAAATAAAAAAAAATCGTAGGTGACATATTTTGGGCGCAATTGACCGAGGAAGTCTGGCAAAAAGTGGGCGTTGACAGAGTGGTCGTCAGACCCGGTCAGCGTCACCCGCGCTGACAGGTGGGAGTTGCCACAAAGATATTATTACCTAATTGTTTCAATGTCTTCGATTGATTTTTTCTTAGTTTTTTTGCAGTAATATTATTCAATAGTGTGTATTGTAATATATTTATATAATAAAAGTGGTGAATAATCGCTATACTCAAAAGTATGATGTGCATATTAGTGATTCAATTATTATGTTTATAAAACAATAAACAAATAATTTTGCTGCTATTACACTCTATACACAGGTTATATATAAGTATCTGCATGTTTTGGTCACCATAACGAACCACTAAGTTGGTATTGAGAGTCGAAAAGCAACGAAGAGTTACCACCACACACCAGCCAGCCACTCGCTGCCACTCCCTCAACACAGGCACTAAACTTTCTTTCCCCAACAATACCATTTGTGGTGTTATTACACTATATACAGACGTTATATATAAGTATGTATATATTTTGTTCACCACAACTGTACAGCTAAGCTGATATAGTTAGTTCAGGCACTAAGAGTCGTCAACCTGTTCTCGCAAATTTGTAAAGTCAATAATGACTTATTAACTACGTCCATAGGTGATATACTAAACATAATAGATACCCCTAAAAAGATTCATAGAAAACACCGACCTTACCTAACCTTGTTAGTATCTTAAGATAAGCATCTTATTGCTTCGTAATTACAATTATTACTTAACCTATACCTATTATAGGTTAGGTAATAATTGTAATTACGAAGCAATAAGATGCTTATCTTAAGATACTAACAAGGTTAGGTAAGGTCGGTGTTTTCTATGAATCTTTGTAAGGGTATCTATTATGTTAAGTATGTCACCTATGCACATATTTAATAAGTCAATATTGACTTATTAAATTTGCGAGAACGGGTTGGAGTCGTCGCTATACACAGTTGGCGGCTGGCGGCTCCCTCACTCATTCAAGGTCACACGCACTAAACTCTCTCCCCCAACAATACTGTTTGCAGTGTTATTACCCTATATACACATATTATATATAAGTACAGTATCTACATGTTTTATGCACTGTAACTGTACACCTAAGCTTGTAGTGCGCCCAAAGAGCATAGTGGCCACCCTCTAAACAGCTAGACAAATCGTGCAGACGACGTCACCCAAATGGCTCCTCCCAGCATAATCCTTTTGCTGTTATTACACTAATACACACATTATATATAAGTATCTACATTTGTGTTCACCATAGAGAACCACTGACCTGGTATGGTGAATGCAAACAATAACAGGTGGCCACACAGTCAGTAAACGATGCTGTCTCCCTCCATTTCTCAGCATCACTCCTCCCACAGCGCTAAGTATTACAACAGTCCTGCTATTATCACAACCCTGGTTATTTATATCACAGTCATGGGTCATCTGTAATATTGTCATCGCTAAATAATAACAATTATATATTTATTTTGACATTTTTCGGCGATGCTGTGGTCACAAGGTGAACAGCAAAGCTGTTCGCTCATGCTGCGTGCGCCAGCCTTGGTTGCTCCAACAGTACTGTGCCTCTCACACCTGAGAATATTGCCCACGATTTTTAAAAAAAATGGCGTCTGTTTACAAGAGCCCTGAGGAAGCTTCTGTGAACCCGGTGTAGCCGCGGGCCATTTGAATCGGGCCTGGCACCCTATGGCATGCACACAGTGGGACATGTTACTCGGGCGTATATATACACCATGCGCAGTTTAAGGGTTAAACTCTGTTTAGTGTTTGCAAGTTATAGTTGTGTGTGTGTAAACTAAAGTCTTTGAAAATGTAATAAGTTATTACGAAACGCGTTCAAGTGTCGCGTCAAACTAGAAATAAAAATGAATTTTGGAGAACTGATTTTTCAATTACCATCAACAGTGAAAAGAAATATAAGAAATATTGAGAAAATTCGTGTTAGAATTATTAATCTTACTTTTTCGGTCATATTTAATAATATATGTCTACAGGAAAGACTGCTACCAAAATATATATATATATATATATATATATATATATATATATATATATATATATATATATATATATATATATATATATATATATATATTCCGCATATATATGCGGAAAATCCACAGAGAAATATGAAATGAGGTGAACGTTTCGGCTTGTTAAAGCCTTTGTCAACACCAGACTGACCGTCAGTCTGGTGTTGACAAAGGCTTTAACAAGCTGAAACGTTCACCTCATTTCATATTTCTCTGTGGATTTTCCGCATAAAATGATCAGTGTTTTGTGATCGTCAATTGCATATATATATATATATATATATATATATATATATATATATATATATATATATATATATATATATTAGTATATTTTGGTAGCAGTCTTTCCTGTAGACATATATTATTAAATATGACCGAAAAAGTAAGATTAATAATTCTAACACGAATTTTCTCAATCTTTCGTACATTTCTTTTCACTGTTGGAGGTAATTCAAAAATCAATTCTCCAAAATTCATTTTTATTTCTAGTCTGACGCGACACTTGAGCGCGTTTCGTAAAACTTATTACATTTTCAAAGACTTTACACATACACAACTGAATGGAACTTACATATCTCCGATTTGTTTATATCTACTTTTGAGTGAGGTGGATGGGGTGAGGTGGTATTTAATAGGGTATTAATTTCATCAACACAAGACAGAACACGAAACAATGGGTATTGAAATGGAAGTGATTGTAGAAAGCCTATTGGTCCATATTTCTTGATGCTTCTATATTGGAGCGGAGTCTTGAGGTGGGTAGAATATAATTGTGCATTAATTGGCTGTTGATTGCTGGTGTTGACTTCTTAATGTGCAATGCCTCGCAAACGTCAAGCCATCTGCTATCGCTGTATCTATCGATGATTTCTGTGTTGTTTACTAGGATTTCTCTGGCGATGGTTTGGTTGTGGGAAGAGATTATATGTTCCTTAATGGAGCCCTGTTGCTTATGCATCGTTAAACGCCTAGAAAGAGATGTTGTTGTCTTGCCTATATACTGGGTTTTTTGGAGCTTACAGTCCCCAAGTGGGCATTTAAAGGCATAGACGACGTTGGTCTCTTTTAAAGCGTTCTGCTTTGTGTCTGGAGAGTTTCTCATGAGTAGGCTGGCCGTTTTTCTGGTTTTATAGTAAATCGTCAATTGTATCCTCTGATTTTTGTCTGTAGGGATAACGTTTCTATTAACAATATCTTTCAGGACCCTTTCCTCCGTTTTATGAGCTGTGGAAAAGAAGTTCCTGTAAAATAGTCTAATAGGGGGTATAGGTGTTGTGTTAGTTGTCTCTTCAGAGGTTGCATGGCGTTTCACTTTCCTTCTTATGATGTCTTCGACGAAACCATTGGAGAAGCCGTTGTTGACTAGGACCTGCCTTACCCTACAATGTTCTTCGTCGACTTGCTTCCATTCTGAGCTGTGGCTGAGAGCACGGTCGACATATGCGTTGACAACACTCCTCTTGTACCTGTCTGGGCAGTCGCTGTTGGCATTTAGGCACATTCCTACGTTCGTTTCCTTAGTGTAGACTGCAGTGTGGAAACCTCCGCTCTTTTCCATGACTGTTACATCTAGAAAGGGCAGCTTCCCATCCTTTTCCATCTCATAAGTGAAACGCAGCACGGAACTCTGCTCAAATGCCTCCTTCAGCTCCTGCAGATGTCTGACATCAGGTACCTGTGTAAAAATGTCGTCAACATACCTGCAGTATATGGCCGGTTTCAAGTTCATGTCGACTAAGACTTTTTGCTCGATGGTACCCATGTAGAAGTTTGCAAACAGGACACCTAGGGGAGAACCCATGGTGACCCCATCTACTTGCTTATACATGTGCCCATCCGGGCTCGAGAAGGGTGCCTCTTTAGTACAAGCTTGGAGTAGTTTCCTCAGAATATTTTCTGGTATGTCAAGAGGAGTACAGGCTGGATCACGATACACTCTGTCGGCTATCATCCCGATTGTCTCGTCCACAGGTACGTTGGTAAACAGCGATTCTACGTCCAACGAGGCTCTTATCCCTGTGGCCCGTGTGCCCCGCAGTAAGTCAACAAATTCCTTTGGAGACTTCAGGCTGAAGGCGCAAGGAACACAAGGAGTCAGCAGGCCGTTGAGTCGCTTCGCCAGTCTGTACGTGGGTGTGGGTATCTGGCTACAACCCGTTCTCGCAAATTCGTAAAGTCAATATAGACTTATTAACTACGTGCATAGGTGATATACTAAACATAATAGATACCCTTAAAAAGCTTCATAGAAAACACCGACCTCATCTAACCTTATTAGTATCTTAAGATAAGCATCTTATTGCTTCGTAATTACAATTATTACTTAACCTATACCTATAATAGGTTAAGTAACAATTGTAATTATGAAGCTATAAGATGCTTATCTTAAGATACTAACAAGGTTAGGTAAGGTCGGTGTTTTCTATGAAGCTTTTTAAGGGTATCTATTATGTTTAGTATGTCACCTATGCACTTATTTAATAAGTCAATATTGACTTTACGAATTTGCGAGAACGGGTTGCTGGCTAATGATTGGCCGAAGTGGGTTTCCAGGCTTGTGTGTCTTGACATTTCCATACGCATATACAGGTTTATATTCCCCAATGATCTTTGGCAGGTGGAGTCCGGATTTCTTGGCGTTCACAGTTTCGATCAGTTTGTTGACCTTTGCTTTCAATTCGGCTGTAGTGTCCTTCGTTACCCTTTGGAACTTAGTTTGGTCAGAGAGTATGAGGTTCATTTTCGCCAGATATTCGTCTTTTTTAAGAATGACATATATTGGCGACTTGTCACCTCTCCTGACAACTATCTCCTTGTTCTCACGAAGGCTTTTAGCTGCCGCTTTGAGCTCGGGGACAGTATGGTGCTTCTGTAATTGCCTCGATTCTTTCCTCCTTCTGCAATAAGTTCTGCTTGTAAGGTATCTTTGGTAGTGATCTTCTTTTGTGTCTCGAGGTCGAATATGTCGTCCAACAGAATTTCCAACTCTACTTTCCGGGCCATCTCACTCGGTCTGGACATAACGTGACAGTTTATGCCCAGATTTAGGAGAGTGACTTGGTCCTCAGTGAGGTTAATTCCTGCAAGGTTCAGAAGTCTCCAAAGGAATTTGTTGACTTACTGCGGGGCACACGGGCCACAGGGATAAGAGCCTCGTTGGACGTAGAATCGCTGTTTACCAACGTACCTGTGGACGAGACAATCGGGATGATAGCCGACAGAGTGTATCGTGATCCAGCCTGTACTCCTCTTGACATACCAGAAAATATTCTGAGGAAACTACTCCAAGCTTGTACTAAAGAGGCACCCTTCTCGAGCCCGGATGGGCACACGTATAAGCAAGTAGATGGGGTCGCTATGGGTTCTCCCCTAGGTGTCCTGTTTGCAAACTTCTACATGGGTACCATCGAGCAAAAAGTCTTAGTCGACATGAACTTGAAACCGGCCATATACTGCAGGTATGTTGACGACATTTTTACACAGGTACCTGATGTCAGACATCTGCAGGAGCTGAAGGAGGGATTTGAGCAGAGTTCCGTGCTGCGTTTCACTTATGAGATGGAAAAGGATGGGAAGCTGCCCTTTCTAGATGTAACAGTCATGGAAAAGAGCGGAGGTTTCCACACTGCAGTCTACACTAAGGAAACGAACATAGGAATTTGCCTAAATGCCAACAGCGACTGCCCAGACAGGTACAAGAGGAGTGTTGTCAACGCATATGTCGACCGTGCTCTCAGCCACAGCTCAGAATGGAAGCAAGTCGACGAAGAACATTGTAGGGTAAGGCAGGTCCTAGTCAACAACGGCTTCTCCAATGGTTTCGTCGAAGACATCATAAGAAGGAAAGTGAAACGCCATGCAACCTCTGAAGAGACAACTAACACAACACCTATACCCCCTATTAGACTATTTTACAGGAACTTCTTTTCCACAGCTCATAAAACGGAGGAAAGGGTCCTGAAAGATATTGTTAATAGAAACGTTATCCCTACAGACAAAAATCAGAGGATACAATTGACGATTTACTTTAAAACCAGAAAAACGGCCAGCCTACTCATGAGAAACTCTCCAGACACAAAGCAGAACGCTTTAAAAGAGACCAACGTCGTCTATGCCTTTAAATGCCCACTTGGGGACTGTAAACTCCAAAAAACCCAGTATATAGGCAAGACAACAACATCTCTTTCTAGGCGTTTAACGATGCATAAGCAACAGGGCTCCATTAAGGAACATATAATCTCTTCCCACAACCAAACCATCGCCAGAGAAATCCTAGTAAACAACACAGAAATCATCGATAGATACAGCGATAGCAGATGGCTTGACGTTTGCGAGGCATTGCACATTAAGAAGTCAACACCAGCAATCAACAGCCAATTAATGCACAATTATATTCTACCCACCTCAAGACTCCGCTCCAATATAGAAGCATCAAGAAATATGGACCAATAGGCTTTCTACAATCACTTCCATTTCAATACCCATTGTTTCGTGTTCTGTCTTGTGTTGATGAAATTAGTACCCTATTAAATACCACCTCACCCCATCCACCTCACTCAAAAGTAGATATAAACAAATCGGAGATATGTAAGTTCCATTCAGTTGTGTATGTGTAAAGTCTTTGAAAATGTAATAAGTTTTACGAAACGCGCTCAAGTGTCGTGTCAGACTAGAAATAAAAATGAATTTTGGAGAATTGATTTTTGAATTACCTCCAACAGTGAAAAGAAATGTACGAAAGATTGAGAAAATTCGTGTTAGAATTATTGATCTTACTTTTTCGGTCATATTTAATAATGTTATATAATGTATATATATATATATATATATATATATATATATATATATATATATATATATATATATATATATATATATATATATATATATATATATATGCAATTGACGATCACAAAACACTGATCATTTTATGCGGAAAATCCACAGAGAAATATGAAATGAGGTGAACGTTTCGGCTTTGTTAAAGCCTTTGTCAACACCAGACTGACTAAGGAGAAGGGAGAAGGGGGGAAGATATATAGGCCGACACCTGACCAACCCATCCCAAGGGTTGGTCAGGTGTAATTAACCAAAAACAGGTAAAGCTAAGCTTAGAATGGTCAAAGAGGATTAAGCGGTCAGAGAATAAGGATGAAAGATTAAAGAAAAGCCTCATGAACACACAATATATGAATATACAATTATAATGAGACATTGTAAGCCTCTCTGTCAGAGTTGTTTCTTAAACTGTTGTGCAATATTATAACTTAAAAATGGATCAAGTTTGTACATTCCAGTACTAACATTAAGAAGTTTTGGACACTGATTAGAGCAGACTCAATCAAATTCCGTTCCACGAAATCCCCACAATTGGTAATGCTTTTTGCCCCATTCCAGTTAATATTTTGATCGCATAAACTCGTATGTAGATACAATGCATTAGACGTTTGGGCAGTTCTAATACTATAAGCATGTTGTGACAACCGCAATTGTAAGGACTTTCCTGTTTGTCCAAGGTACACAGAATCACAATCATTGCAGGGAATCGAATACACACAACCTGCTGTATCAGGGGAGTTTTTTATTAAATTGGATTTGATCGTACTATTAGTGAACACCAAATTTATATTAAGTTTCTTAAAAATCAGAGACAATTTTTCAAGTCCACTCGCATAAGGTACCACCAATGAGTTAATAATTTTTGGTTTCGCCTTAGGGACGTGATTATAAAACGTACGCTTGGCTTGTACAAACGAGAAATCCAAAAACCTCTTAGGATATTGTAAACTCTTCCCAATTTCATATATTTTAGCAATCTCTTCATCAAAAAACTCAGGGCTGCAAATCCTCAAAGCTCGTAGAAACATTCCTGAAAATACTGCCTGTTTAGCTTTACTATGATGATTCAAATAAAAATGAACATACGACCCCACGTTAGTAGGTTTCCTATACACATTAAATTTGAACTTTCTAGTGACTCTATGAATCATAATGTCCAAAAACGGAAGAGTACCATTCTCCTCAGTCTCACAAGTGAATTTTATTGAAGGTACCAAAGAATTGAGTTCATTAAGAAAAACTATCTGGTCTTTGTTGCACGGCCATAAGCACAAAATATCATCAACATACCTATACCAAACCACATTAGCCGGGATAATCCTGGATAAGATTTTTGTTTCAAAGAATTCCATATACAAATTGCTTAAAACTGGGGACAGGGGATTGCCCATCGCCATACCAAATGTTTGTTTGAAAAATTTTCCATTAAAACTAAAATAATTGTCTTTTATACACAATTTAATAAGTTCCAATACTTTATTGGTCTGCAAGCTCAAATTATATTTAGGCAGTTCCTCACGTAGAAATTCTAACAGATCATCAACAGGAACTTTAGTGAATAAAGAGGTCACATCGAAACTTATAAGTTTAAAATCAAAATTTAAATTCAGTGTGGATAGCTTATTAACTAAGTCCACATTGTTTGTCAAGTGTGAGTTGGAAATAGTACCAACTATAGGGGACAAAACTTTGACTAACCACTTAGAGAGTTTATAAGCCGCCGAACCAATTGAACTAATAATCGGCCTTGCCGGATTATATGGCTTATGAGTTTTTATAAGACCATACATGTAAGGAAGAGAGGGGGATCGACTTGTTAGCCTAGATATCAACTCTTTATCGCCTTTACACACGGTTTTAAGAGTTTTGTTAAAATGTGCAATCACTTTTTCAGTAGGATCTCTGTTAACCAATAGATAAGTATCCCTGTCTTCCAAGAGTAACTCCATTTTTCGGACATAGTCATCTTTATTCATAATAACTACTGCATTTGACTTATCAGCCTTGGTAATATGTAATGAACTATCTTTTTTGAGATTTTTGAACGCATGAACAAATCGACTTGGACAATTAGGAACAGAATTGTTAAGTAAAACGCCATACATCATACCTTTGCACACATTAATATCTTCAACTGAGACATTGCTATACTTTTCAAGATTGCTGAAACCTTTGGCAATATCTACATAATTGACTGTTCCGTTAGATGTGGCAAAGCTCAGGCCATATCCTAATGCAGTAATCGTGTCATTATCAAGCTGTCTATCCGAGAGGTTTATAACAAAATCCCGGTTGGAGTGTTTATTCCAGTCACTTTGTTGAATAAGTTTCTTTAATTTGAAATCAAGTTTAGTACTCACCTTTCTGCAGGTAGACCTCAAAGTAGTATAACAGTAATCCATCATACAACGGTTCCACTCAGGCGGAATGGCTTGGAGAAAAGCGTACTTACAGTTATTCTCAACTTTAAAACATTCACGAACTTCAAATTTAAGTAAATCGATGTTTTTCATAAGCACTATGCGGGGTATCTCATCAAACGGCTGATCTGACAATTTAAGAACGCTGTTGGGTAATAATGAACGGGGAAGCACTTGTTCACTGAGGCATTTTCGAAGAAAACGAAGACGAATTTTTAAGGAATGAGATTTCACTAAAGCAGAACGAAGTTTAGTAACAAAAGGTTTAAGGGAAGGGTAGAGAGAGGAGAAGGTAAGAAATTGGCACGTGGTATCCATTGATGCAATTGACGATCACAAAACACTGATCATTTTATGCGGAAAATCCACAGAGAAATATGAAATGAGGTGAACGTTTCGGCTTTGTTAAAGCCTTTGTCAACACCAGACTGACTAAGGAGAAGGGAGAAGGGGGGAAGATATATAGGCCGACACCTGACCAACCCATCCCAAGGGTTGGTCAGGTGTAATTAACCAAAAACAGGTAAAGCTAAGCTTAGAATGGTCAAAGAGGATTAAGCGGTCAGAGAATAAGGATGAAAGATTAAAGAAAAGCCTCATGAACACACAATATATGAATATACAATTATAATGAGACATTGTAAGCCTCTCTATCAGAGTTGTTTCTTAAACTGTTGTGCAATATTATAACTTAAAAATGGATCAAGTTTGTACATTCCAGTACTAACATTAAGAAGATTTGGACACTGACTGATTAGAGCAGACTCAATCAAATTCCGTTCCACGAAATCCCCACAATTGGTAATGCTTTTTGCCCCATTCCAGTTAATATTGTGATCGCATAAACTCGTATGTAGATACAATGCATTAGACGTTTGGGCAGTTCTAATACTATAAGCATGTTGTGACAACCGCAATTGTAAGAACTTTCCTGTTTGTCCAAGGTACACAGAATCACAATCATTGCAGGGAATCGAATACACACAACCTGCTGTATCAGGGGAGTTTTTTATTAAATTGGATTTGATCGTACTATTAGTGAACACCAAATTTATATTAAGTTTCTTAAAAATCAGAGACAATTTTTCAAGTCCACTCGCATAAGGTACCACCAATGAGTTAATAATTTTTGGTTTCGCCTTAGGGACGTGATTATAAAACGTACACTTGGCTTGTACAAACGAGAAATCCAAAAACCTCTTAGGATATTGTAAACTCTTCCCAATTTCATATATTTTAGCAATCTCTTCATCAAAAAACTCAGGGCTGCAAACACTCAAAGCTCGTAGAAACATTCCTGAAAATACTGCCTGTTTAACTTTACTATGATGATTCGAATAAAAATGAACATACGACCCCACGTTGGTAGGTTTCCTATACACATTAAATTTGAACTTTCTAGTGACTCTATGAATCATAATGTCCAAAAACGGAAGAGTACCATTCTCCTTTGGAGAATGTACCATTTTTGGAGAATGGTACTCTTCCGTTTTTGGACATTATGATTCATAGAGTCACTAGAAAGTTCAAATTTAATGTGTATAGGAAACCTACCAACGTGGGGTCGTATGTTCATTTATATTCGAATCAGCATAGTAAAGTTAAACAGGCAGTATTTTCAGGAATGTTTCTACGAGCTTTGAGGGTTTGCAGCCCTGAGTTTTTTGATGAAGAGATTGCTAAAATATATGAAATTGGGAAGAGTTTACAATATCCTAAGAGGTTTTTGGATTTCTCGTTTGTACAAGCCAAGCGTACGTTTTATAATCACGTCCCTAAGGCGAAACCAAAAATTATTAACTCATTGGTGGTACCTTATGCGAGTGGACTTGAAAAATTGTCTCTGATTTTTAAGAAACTTAATATAAATTTGGTGTTCACTAATAGTACGATCAAATCCAATTTAATAAAAAACTCCCCTGATACAGCAGGTTGTGTGTATTCGATTCCCTGCAATGATTGTGATTCTGTGTACCTTGGACAAACAGGAAAGTCCTTACAATTGCGGTTGTCACAACATGCTTATAGTATTAGAACTGCCCAAACGTCTAATGCATTGTATCTACATACGAGTTTATGCGATCACAATATTAACTGGAATGGGGCAAAAAGCATTACCAATTGTGGGGATTTCGTGGAACGGAATTTGATTGAGTCTGCTCTAATCAGTGTCCAAATCTTCTTAATGTTAGTACTGGAATGTACAAACTTGATCCATTTTAAGTTATAATATTGCACAACAGTTTAAGAAACAACTCTGATAGAGAGGCTTACAATGTCTCATTATAATTGTATATTCATATATTGTGTGTTCATGAGGCTTTTCTTTAATCTTTCATCCTTATTCTCTGACCGCTTAATCCTCTTTGACCATTCTAAGCTTAGCTTTACCTGTTTTTGGTTAATTACACCTGACCAACCCTTGGGATGGGTTGGTTAGGTGTCGGCCTATATATCTTCCCCCCTTCTCCCTTCTCCTTAGTTAGTCTGGTGTTGACAAAGGCTTTAACAAAGCCGAAACGTTCACCTCATTTCATATTTCTCTGTGGATTTTCCGCATAAAATGATCAGTGTTTTGTGATCGTCAATTGCATATATATATATATATATATATATATATATATATATATATATATATATATATATATATTGTGACGATAATCTCCTTCAAGAGATTGAGCCTGCTCTTCCCTTCATAATTACGTCGTCACAATTATATAAAAGACTATGGAAGAAATGTCCAACAACGACAACAACACCAGCAAGGCTTGCCAGGGTGAGCAAAACGTATGCAGCCAGCCACCTGTTCGAACTCCAACCACCAAACTACCCGTTGATCGCTACGACTCCGCTGATTGGTCGCCGGTCTGGCTGCACCTGCACTCGCCCCCCAATACTACCTGATGTCTGGGGTCGCCCCAACATCAGTCCTCAGAATGTTCAGTGCTTTCGTAGCCAGCACTCCTCCCAGCTAGACTCTAGCGTGTACTGAGAGAGGTGGTGGCTTTAAGCCAATATTCCAGCACCTCCCACTTAACTTTTGTATTGCACTTCTTGTTATTTTGCCTTAACGTAACTTTTCATTTTGTCATTTAAGTATTCTTATTATTTTGATTCATTGATTTTATTATAAGAATTTGTTTGTGCATTATTTTCATGTTTTGATTTATTTAACGTAATTAAAATTTCATTGTTAAAGTTTACTAGTGTTTTGTGTGTCCTCTCCTTACCTTACCACAGACGAAGTTCCAGTTTTTCTATTTTTTTTTATAACTATGTGACGAGGCCATACCCCTAGCCTTAAACAGCCGAACACCAACGCGTTACCGTCACAAGTTATATGGGGGCCTGTCCTAGGAGCTTCACTCAGGTACTGGTGCCAAGTGGTAATTTATGGTAAGCGTATTTAACTCTGTTAACGTAGCTTTACTATTTTTCATTCAATTTCATTTTTTATAAGGTGCGGTGTATTGTGCATTACGAGAGTAACATATAGTGAAGGTGAGACAACTTTGGATTACGTGGTGACTGTAGGCCGCAGTCATACTCTTAATTGGTCATCTCTCCCTCCTTGTTATTACTCGTATTTACCATCTATGTCCCTTGAATATTTCTCATTCTGACAGATCATCATATTGGTACCCTGGTACTGTGGTCTGCCCCGGGTCAAGAGTACCCAATCTTCTGCAATCTGACTGTAGGAGGATAAAGAGGGCCATAGTTCCTCTAGCTCGAACTTTAGTTGCTGAATTGGGACCTCAGCAGCAGTTCTCGTCACCAGTTGACACCTCGCACCCCTACACGTCAGTCAGAGATGATGATACATACAACGGTAGGGAATTAGCTTATTTTTTCAGAGCACAAAAGTTCGCTAATTCTGTAAGTATCATATTAAATTCAGTAGGAAAAACTTGCTTTGTCCTATAGAGACTTGGCAAGGTATGCCTACATCCTTGGACTACCAATTTTACTTTTGAAGCATTTAACTGTTTCATTTGTTTTCGAAACTCTGTTTCATTTGTTAGTAGGATTTTCTTGCCCTTATTCTCTTACATGAGTACCGGGTACAAGATTTCCTGCGCCCTTGATTTAATTTAATCATTTAATATCTTTCACTTAACGTTAATTGTTAAAGATCACACAGGATAGGTACCAGTTGCCACGTTGTCCTGTTTCTGACATTTCATTATTGAACATTCGTGTACCTTTATTTGCTAATTTCACCATGTTTCGTCTCCAAACTTTCCGTGCAAATCCAGCAGGTGAAATAGGGACTTTAAGTCGTGCCAAGAGGACTGAATTACAAACTCTTGCACATGAGTATCAACTAGAAGTTCCCTACCAAGCCAACAAAAATGACCTACACAACCTGTTGCTGGATTACTATTTAGAGCAAGGTAAGATAGACTCTGAAACTCATGAAACTTACTATATTGCAGATAAAACTGATTTGGCAACGCTGAAACTCAAACTAGAGCTGGCCAAGATTGAACGTGAGCAGCAAAGGGAAGCCCTCGAACAACAAGAACGAGCTGCTGCCATACGAAGAGAAGAACAAGAACGAGAAATCACCCTCCGAGAACGTGAAGCTGCCTTGAGGAGAGAAGAACACGAACGTGGACTCGCCCTCCAGGAACGTGAGGTTGCACTACTCCAGGAGCGGGAACGAGTACAGCTTGAAACACTCCAGGAGCGGGAACGAGTACAGCTTGAAACCAAACGACGCGAGTTGGAGATGCAACGCGAACATGACAAGCAACAAGCAACTCTGGCTCTAGAGTGTCGGCAACGCGAAATCTCCTTGGAAACTTCACACTTCACTCAACGCCAGCAAGCTACTGCCAATCTTCCCGTCAGTTTTAATATATCACATGCAAGTAAGTTAATGCCATCCTTTGTAGAAGCAGAAGTTGATGTTTTTTTCACCACCTTTGAAACCCTTGCTAATCAACTCAGTTGGCCTGTCGACCAATGGGCCACACTTCTCAGAGTCCATCTTACAGGTAGAGCTGCAGTCACACTCAGTACTTTGGCGTCTGAGAATGACTACTACACTCTGAAACAAGCAGTGTTGGACGCCTACCTACTTTCCACCGAAAGTTATAGAAGGAAATTCCGTGACCACCTGAAGGCAAGTACCACTACCTTCCTCGAGTTTGCTAACACGAAACGGAGGTATTTCATGAAATGGCTGGAAGCAGCACATGTCTCTACTTTTACAGAACTCGTCAACCTGATGCTTGTTGAAGAATTCTTGAGACGTGTGCCGCCTCCTGTCCGCCTCTACTTAGCAGATAAAGAAGAAACCGACTACCTGAAGTGTGCTAAGTCGGCTGACACTTACAGCCTCATCCACCGGCTGACACCTGAACCATCCTCCAGTAAGAAGTCGTGGTACAGTTACGAAAAGGTGAGCCCCGATCAAGCTGGTTCACAACTGTACTGCAAGTATTGTAGACTCTATGGACATACCATAGACAAGTGTGGTAAGTCTCAATACAAGGGAACCACTGACCAACAACGACCCAAACCAACTCCTCCTAAGTCCGGTAAGCCTGTGATGAATGTTGGTGTTGATGTTAATGATCTTTCTCTTTTCAGTAACCACCTGTATACTGGAACTGTCTCTGCCAACGGTTCAAATCCGGAGGGACGTTTCAAATTGAAGATCTTGAGGGACACAGCGGCTCTACAATCGATCATCTTGAAGTCGGCTGTGCCCAACATCGTCTACACCGGGGAAACAGTCTTCATCACTGACCTCACTGCTACCACTCCATACCCTCTCGCCAGAGTCCACCTGGATTGTCCCTACGTGAACGGGGAAGTCCAAGTCGCCGTCAGGGAAAAGCCTTTTCCCATGCCTGGAGTGCAACTTCTCCTAGGCAACGACTTGGCAGAAGACCTGCAACCGACCAACCTGATCGTCATGGACAAACCCCAGGTGTGTAACTCTGTGCCAAGTAACCCTATTCTTGAGTATGTTCCAGCAGAGGTTCAAGAGAGTGATGAAGTTTCTCCTCCGGTTCTCGTGACCACCCGTGCACAAGCCGCACGTCCACAGCCAGCTGACTCTACTGCTACCGCTGTCCCTCAAGACCCTCAGAAACTACCCCCGCATCTGACCAAGTTGGAGTTCCGTAAGTTGCAGAGGGAAGATCTTACTTTAACACCATTGTTTTTCCAGGCTGAGACTCAACCCGACAGTATTCCTGGGTTCTTCCTAGAGAACGACTTGCTCTACCGCAGATATAGACCCAGTAAACTGAAGGAGGAGGACGATTGGGCCAACACCGAACAACTTGTGATTCCCACCAGCCTGCGGCCCACTATTCTACACCTGGCCCACGGAGCATTCTCCCACTACGGCTTCAACAAGACTTACCATGGGATTCGCCAAGACTACTACTGGCCAGGTATGGTAAATAACGTCAAACAGTACGTAAAACAGTGTCATACATGTCAGATGGCAGGCAAACCGAACGTCTCCATTCCCAGAGCACCACTGATTCCCATACAGGTGCCTGCGGAACCTTTCCACAGACTCATAATAGACTGTGTTGGTCCTTTACCTCGGACCAGTTCAGGTAACGCCTACATCCTAACCATCCTGTGTCCTACCACCAGATTTCCCATAGCAGTTCCAGTGAAGAACATCACGGCTGCTACGGTTATCAAACATCTATTGAAGATCTTCACTCAATACGGATTTCCCAGGGAGATTCAAAGTGACTGTGGCACCAACTTCACCAGTGATCTCTTCAAAAGGACACTGGAGGAGTTCAACATCAAACAGGTATTGTCCAGCCCCTATCATCCTGCTTCACAGGGTTCTCTTGAACGTAGTCATCAGACCATCAAAGCACTCTTGAAAAAGTTTTGTAGTGAAACCTCAAAGGATTGGGATAAGCAGATTGACCTAATAATGTGTATTTTCAGAAGTCTCCCCAATGAGTCCCTAGGAGTATCTCCTTATGAGATGCTCTACGGCCGTAAGTGCCGTACTCCCCTTAAGGCTTTCAAAGACTCTCTCAGAGATGCCACCTTCAGTGAGCATCAGAATGTGCCCCAGTTTCTTCAAAACCTTCAACACATTCTAGAGAGAGTCCACCGCTTTGCCCATGATAATCTATTGAAAGCCCAGGTGAGAATGAAGACTCATTACGACCAGACCAGCAAAGTAAGAAAATTCAAGCCGGGAGACTTCGTCCTTGCCTATTTTCCTATCCCAGGTTCACCTTTACAAAACAAATTTTCAGGACCCTACTGCGTCAAAGAGTGCAGAAACAACAACACATACGTCATAGAGACTCCAGATAGGCGGCGGAAGACCCAGCTGTGCCACGTCAACCTCCTGAAGCAATATAATGGTACTCCTCCCACTGTCTTGACTAACTATTCCACATTCACAGAACCCTACATCCACAGTGAGACCTTCCCAGCTTCTCCTCCCGAAAGCACTGACAAGGAGTCAGCACTTTCTAATTCCGAAATCCTTAATGATCTTCCCAAATGCTTTCAGGATAATACTCGTGCTCCTATGCCCTCTTCTAATTCCACTCTCACCTCGTCAGATAAGCCCTACATCCTCCATGTCGACGCCAATGGTACCGACGATGGTGGTGTCGTGATGCAGCAACGAGGCGAGAAGAATACACCTGTCAGCGACTACTGCTACAAGGAACGACGGAACAATTGGCAAGGAGCTACTCTTCCTCATCCTGAAGCTTCAGCACTTCACTCCACACCTGAAAAGTGCTCGGTCCACCATCAATACGGACCACACCACCCTACACCTCCTGCAGCACGCCCACTTCTCATCTCAACGTCTTCTACTATGGGCTTGTTAACTGCAGAAATTCAACCTGGAGACACGCTATACCAAGAGTCTGACAACATCTTAGCCCATGATCTCTCCAGAGTTTATAAAGTAGAAGCAACTCCATCCATTACTCCACCACATAACGACGTACTTCTTCCAGAACCGCAGGCTTCGGGGGAGAGTTGTGACGATAATCTCCTTCAAGAGATTGAGCCTGCTCTTCCCTTCATAATTACGTCGTCACAATTATATAAAAGACTATGGAAGAAATGTCCAACAACGACAACAACACCAGCAAGGCTTGCCAGGGTGAGCAAAACGTATGCAGCCAGCCACCTGTTCGAACTCCAACCACCAAACTACCCGTTGATCGCTACGACTCCGCTGATTGGTCGCCGGTCTGGCTGCACCTGCACTCGCCCCCCAATACTACCTGATGTCTGGGGTCGCCCCAACATCAGTCCTCAGAATGTTCAGTGCTTTCGTAGCCAGCACTCCTCCCAGCTAGACTCTAGCGTGTACTGAGAGAGGTGGTGGCTTTAAGCCAATATTCCAGCACCTCCCACTTAACTTTTGTATTGCACTTCTTGTTATTTTGCCTTAACGTAACTTTTCATTTTGTCATTTAAGTATTCTTATTATTTTGATTCATTGATTTTATTATAAGAATTTGTTTGTGCATTATTTTCATGTTTTGATTTATTTAACGTAATTAAAATTTCATTGTTAAAGTTTACTAGTGTTTTGTGTGTCCTCTCCTTACCTTACCACAGACGAAGTTCCAGTTTTTCTATTTTTTTTTATAACTATGTGACGAGGCCATACCCCTAGCCTTAAACAGCCGAACACCAACGCGTTACCGTCACAATATATATATATATATATATATATATATATATATATATATATATATATATATATATATATAATATACAGTGGCACCTCAACATACGATTGCCCCTACTTGCGATAATTTCGAGTTACGATGTAAATTTCATCGAAAAATGCGACTCAACATCCGATGGTGTCGTCGACTTATGATATTTGTTGGTACACGTTCAGGTCGACCGAGCGAGTGGTTCCCAGTCACGCGGCCGACCTGCCTCAGTTTACTACAGCTGCCCGCTTAGTGGCGATCGCGCTTATAAGAAATTCCGTTTTTGTGGTGATTTTTTGCATTTTGAACATTAAAGTAATTATTATATACCTTGCCATGAGTCCCAGGAAAGTCAGTGGTAAGGCTCAACATATGAAAACCCCTGTAAGGATGAGCATATAGCAGATACAAGAGTACAGAATGTCTCTTTCTCAACAATTAAGAAAATGTGTGCAGCATGGGAAGAATTGCAAACCTTTGCTGAAACGACTCGCCCAAATCAAGCTGCAGTAGGTCATTGCCTTAACCTATTTAATGACACTGATGCATCATTACAGACAAATGTTAAAATTAAAGGAACAACAAATGCCTCTTGACAAATTTGTAGTGAGACAAACAAGCACTGAATCATAACCAGGTTCTAGTGGTATTCAGGCAAAACGTAGGAAAGAGAGTACCCCAGAGAAAACATCACTGCCTGATGTGATAATGGAAGGGGACTCCCCTTCCAAACAGGAACAACTCTCTTCCTCCCCTTTTATCACCATCTGCCATACGCCATCAAGAGCCCTCCATAAAGGTAAGAGACACTTTGGTACTGTATTGTAGTTAGAAAAAAACATTGTATTCAGTATAAAATGTATTTGTATGTTAATATTTTGGAGGGTGGGGAGCGGATTAATTCAATTCCCTTTATTTCTTATGGGAAAAATCACTTCTACTTACGATATTTCGACAGTCCCGTAACGTAATTGTCTGTTCCCATAGTAAGTGTAAAATAATCCAGAGTTGTTCAATAAAACCCATGTGTTAAGATGTAACCCACAGTGCACCTATTGTCCAACTTAGACTAAGAATACTTGATCCTTCCCCCATTATCACATACGATACATACATTTCCTTCCATTATTCATAATAAAGTAAGGACGGGTTTTGTTAATCTGTACTCTCAGGTATGGCTTACAAACAGCCCTGCTGCTGCAATATGTTACCAAATATATTATCCCATACTCCAGGATATGTTTATAAAAAATATTGGCCTTGCTGTGAATGTGTTAATCTGTCAGTAATATTAACCCTGCTCTGAAATAGTTAATGCAAAGAATGTATAACAATATTATGTAATTTGTATTAGTAAATAAAGTACTGTAATATTAGTTTTAGTTGTAAATACATCTAGCAAACTAAATATTCTTTTCCACAGGATAACAAGCCAGAGGAATGTTCAGTGTGTTTTAACGATTATGCCGAAAATCGGCTACGACCTCGCACACTGCCATGTGGCCACACATTCTGCTCCCAGTGTATTGACAATGCTATCAAGAATGGTCAGCTGACCTGCCCCAGCTGCCGTGCCGAGCACGCTGCCACAGCCTCTACTCAGTTCCCAATTAACTATGCTGTGGAGGCTTTAGTTAGGAAACTCAAAAATATCCAGCTAACAACTGAGGAAGTAGTGCCAGCAAAACCTTATGAAGGTCCTGCCAAAGGCATCAGTAAGACATTACGCTCCATGGTGCAGGAGCAGATGAGCAGCATCAGCCGCCTCATTATTAGCTGTGAAGAGGTACTGTCCCAGCTGGGGGAGTACCGGGGGCAGCTGGGGGACTGGAAGACTCATCACCTCCAGCTCCAGGACAGACTCTATGCTCTGGTAGAGCAGAATAAGTCAGCAATGAAACTCTTGGAACTGGAGGATACCAGTGTGGTGGATATGACAACACAAGGAGAGGAAGGGAAGACTCAGCTGCAGGCCATGTTGGGGAGCCTCGGCACACTCAACACTCCACAGGAGGTTGGCACAACCATAGACACAGCTGATGGGTGCAGCATGAAGATAGAAGATTGGCTCCGGAAGTGCCAGGAACTCTTCCCAGATGTCAAGACTGTCCACACCTCAGTGAAGGTACACTACCGAAGGTCACATTGTTCTCACACAACTGAGTGTAGTATTGCCTCTATATAAATACTTTTGACATGGAGACACATCAAGATAAGAGTTGACTTTATATATAGGAAACATTTGTATTAATAAAGTCAACTGTCATCTTGGTGTTTCTCTACACTGTGGTCAGTGTAGAGAAACACCATTACTTATATTGTGAAATTATTTTACTCAGAGCCTGATGCTTCATTATAGTCCAGTTGCTTTACTAAGAGCCTGATGCTTCATTATAGTCCAGTTACTTTATTCAGAGCCTGATGGTTCATTATAGTCCAGTTACTTTACTCAGTGCCTGATGCTTCATTATAGTCCAGTTACTCTACTCAGAGCCTGATGCAGGCGATGAGTCACAATAACGTGGCTGAAGTATGTTGACCAGACCACACACTAGAAGTTGAAGGGACGACGACGTTTCGGTCCATCCTGGACCATTCTCAAGTCGATCGACTTGAGAATGGTCCAGGACGGACCGAAACATCAGAGCCTGATGCTTCATTATAGTCCAGTTACTTTACTCAGAGCCTGATGCTTCATTATAGTCCAGTTACTTTATTCAGAGCCTAATGCTTCATTATAGTCCAGTTACTTTACTCAGAGCCTGATGGTTCATTATAGTCCAGTTACTTTACTCAGAGCCTGATGGTTCATTATAGTCCAGTTACTTTACTGAGAGCCTGATGCTTCATTATAGTCCAGTTACTTTACTCAGTGCCTGATGCTTCATTATAGTCCAGTTACTTTACTCAGAGCCTGATGCCTCATTATAGTCCTGTCACTTTACTCAGAGCCTGATGCTTCATTATAGTCCAGTACTTTACTCAGACCCTGATGCTTCATTATAGTCCAGGTTCCACATTAATGTTTGTGTTGGTAATGGCAGGTGCAGGAGACCATCAGGGAGGCCCTGGAGATGATGACCACAGAGACAGGTGCCACAGCTGACCCTGTACACCTGGGAGACTCAGCCTCCACCAATAATGTTTGTGTTGGTAATGACAGGTGCAGGAGACCATCAGGGAGGCCCTGGAGATGATGACCACAGAGACAGGTGCCACAGCTGACCCCGTACACCTGGGAGACTCAGCCTCCACCATTAATGTTTGTGTTGGTAATGGCAGGTGCAGGAGACCATCAGGGAGGCCCTGGAGATGACGACCACAGAGACAGGTGCCACAGCTGACCCCATACACCTGGGAGACTCAGCCTCCAGCATCATGAATAAAGTTCAAGAAATCACTGGACAGATCCCCCAGAAGCAGTTAACAGTAAGTTTTTTATTTTCTCTCATAGGTCATATCACAAGATATTGAGTTGCATTTTGTGGAGAGGAAGCCTGTTCTTAGGTTTATCGAGGTTCCCCAAGGTCAACTACTGACTTTCCTTGACTTATAATTTACAATAGTTTCCTACCCCTGGGATAAATATTTACTGGTAGGTGAACAGACCTAACAGGTGAAAGGAAGCATGTGAACCATTTCTGTCCTGCATGGTGATTGAACCTGTGATCCTCTATTGAACCCGGGATCCTGGCTCCCCTCACAGAGGCACAGAGAGCGGGTGACACTACACCAACCAACCGGGAAAGCATTCAGGAAGACAGTGAACCAAAACAGACCACTGCTGGGTTCGAAGAGACTGAAGCATTAGAACTGCCAACAAACGCCCAGACAATGCCAGCATAAACTTCCCTGCCAGTAGAGGGGGGGCTGGAGATACAGGTCCAGCACCAACCCTCCTGCCAGTAGGTGGGGGCTGAAGCTACAGGTCCAGCACCAACCCCCCTGCCAGTAGAGGGTGGCTGGAGCTACAGGACCAGTACCAACCCTCCTGCCAGTAGGTGGGGGCTGAAGCTACAGGTCCAGCACCAACCCCCCTGCCAGTAAGTGGGGCTGAAGCTACAGGTCCAGCACCAACCTCCTGCCAGTAGAGGGGGGCTGAAGCTACAGGTCCAGCACCAACCCCCTGCAAGTAGAGTGAGGCTGGAGCTACAGGTCCAGCGGTCCAGCACCACCCCCTTGCCAGTACCTGGTTGATGGAGTTTTGGGAGTTCTTCTACTCCCCAAGCCCGGCCCAAGGCCAGGCTCGACTTGTGAGAGTCTGGTCCACCAGGCTGTTGCTTGGAGCGGCCCGCAGGGCCACATACCCACCACAGCCCGGCTGATCCGGAACTTCTCTTAGAAAACCGTCCAGTTTTCTCTTGAAGATGTCCACGGTTGTTCCGGCAATATTTCTTATTGTCCCTGGGAGGACGTTGAACAAGCGCTGACCTCTGATGTTTATACAGTGCTCTCTGTGCCTATGGCACCCCTGCTCTTCACTGGTTCAATCATGCATTTTCTTCTATATCGTTCACTCCAGTACGTTGTTATTTTACTGTGTACATTTTGGACCTGACCCTTCAGTATTTTCAATGTGTATATTATTTGGTATCTCTCTCGTCTCCTTTCTAGAGAGTACATTTAAAGAGCTTTGAGACGATCCCAATAATTTAGGTGTTTTATCTCGTGTATGCGTGCCGTATATGTTCTCAGTATTCCCTCTATTTCAGCAATCTCTCCTGCTCTAAACGGGGGGACTGAGTACTGAACAGTACTCGAAACGGAACAACACAAGTGACTTGAAGAGTACAACCATTGTGATGGGATCCCTGGATTTGAAAGTTCTCGTAATCCATCCAATCATTTTTCTGGCTGATGCGATATTTGCTTGGTTATGCTCCCTAAACGTTACATCGTCAGACATCATTATTCCCAAATCCTTGACATGCAGTAGAGGTGGGCTAAAGCTACAGATCCAGAACCAACCCCCTGCCAGTAGAGAGGGGCTGGAGCTTTAGGTCCAGCACCAGCCCCCTGCAAGTAGAGGTGGGCTGGAGCTACAGGTCCAGAACCAACCCCCTGCCAGTAGAGGGGGGCTGAAGGTACAGGTCTAGCACCAACCTCCTGCCAGTAGAGGAGGGGGCTGGAGCTACATTTCCCACACCAACCCCCTGCCAGTATAGTGGTGGGCTGGAGCTACAGGTCCAGAATCAACCCCCTGCCAGTAGAAGGGGGGGGGGGCTAGAGCTACAGGTCCAGGACCAAGCCCCTACCATTAGAGGGGGGGCTGTAGCTCCAGGTCCAGCACCAACCCCCTGCCAAGAGAGGGGAGGCTGGAGCTACAGGTCCAGCACCAAACCTCAGCCAGTAGAAAGGGGCTGGGGCTACAGATCCAGCACCATCCCCCCCCTGCCAGTAGAGGGGGGGGGGGAGGGCTGGAGCTATAGGTCCAGCACCAACCCCCTGCCAGTAGAAAGGGGCTTGAGTTACAGGTCCAGCACCAATCCCGAATTCCAGGAGAGGGGACTGGAACTACAGGTCCAGCACCAACCCCCCCAGCCAGTAAAGGGGGGCTGGAGCTACAGGTCCAGAACCAACCCCCTGCCAGTAGAGGGGGAAGGGGGCTGGCGCTACAGGTCTAGTACCAAATTCCTGGCACTTGAGGTGGGCTGGAACTACAGGTCCAGCACCATCCCCCTGTCAGGAGAGGGGGCGCTGAAGCTACAGGTACAGCACCAACCCCTTGCCAGGAGAGGGGGGGCTGGGGCTACAGGTCCAGCACCATCCCTCCCCCTGCGAGTAGAGTGAGGCTGGAGCTACAGGTCCAGCACCAACCCCCTGCCAGTAGAGGGGGGCTAGAGCTACAGGTCCAGAACCAACCCCCTGAGTAGAGGGGGCTGAAGGTACAGGTCCAGCACCAACCCCCTGCCAGTAGAGGGGGGCCAGAGCTACAGGTTCAGAACCAACCCCTTGAGTAGAGAGGGCTGGGGCTACAGGTCCAGCACCAACCTCCTGCCAGTAGAGGGGGGGGGGGTGGAGCTACAGGTCCAGCACCAACCTCCACAGCCAGTAGATGGGAGGCTGGAGCTACAGGTCCAGCACCAGCCCCCTGCCAGTAGAGGGGAGGGGGTGGCTGGAGCTTCAGGTCCAGCACCAGCCCCCTGCCAGTAGAGATGAGCTGGAGCTACAGGTCCAGCACCAACCCCCTGCTAGTAGAGAGGGGCTGGAGCTACAGGTCGCATCACCAGCCCCCTGCTAGTAGGGGGGGGGGCTGGAGCTACATGTCCAGCACCAACCTCCTGCCAGTAGAGGGGGGCTGGAGCTACAGGTCCAGCACCAACCCCCCTGCCAATAGAAAGGGGCTGGGGCTACAGGTCCAGCACCCTCCACCCTGCCAGTAGAGTGGGGCTGGAGCTACAGGTCCAGCGATCCACCACCAACCCCCTGCCAGTAGAAGGGGTCTGCAGCTACTAGTCCAGCACCAACCCCCTGCCAGTAGAGGGGGTTGGACCTACAGGTCCTGCACCATCCCCCTGCCAGTAGAGGTGGGCTGGAGCTACAGGTCCAGAACCAACCCTCAGCCAGTAGAGGGGGGTGGGGCTGGAGCTACAGGTCCAGCACCATCCCCCTGCTAGTAGAGGAGGGCTGGAGCTTCAGGTCCAGCACCAACCCCCTGCCCGTAGATGGGGTCTGGAGCTATAAGTCCAACGCCAACCCCCCTGCCACTAGATGGGTGGGGCTGGAGGTACAGGTCCAGAATCAACCCCCTGCCAGTAGTGGTGCGCTGGAGCTTCAGGTCCAGAACCAACCCCTTGCCATTACAGGGGGGGGGGTTGGAGCTACAGGTCCAGCACCAACTTCCTGCCAGTAGAAGGGGGCTGGAGCTACAGGTCCAGCACCATCCCCCTGCCAGTAGAGGGGGGGGGGCTGGAGCTACAGGTTCAGCACCAACCCCCTGGCAGTAGAGGCAGGGCTGAAGCTAAAGGTCCAGCACCAAACCCCTGCCAGTAGAGGGGAGGCTGGAGCTACAGGTCCAGGACCAATCCCCTTCCAGTAGAGGGAGGGCTGGAGCTACAGGTCCAGCCCCAACCCCCTGCCAGTAGAAGGGGGCTGGAGCTACAGGTCCAGCACCAACCCCCTGCCAGTAGAGGGAGGCTGAAGCTACAAGTCCAGCACCAACCCCCTGCCCGTAGAAGTGGCTGGAGCTACAGGTCCAGCACCAACCCCCTGCTAGTAGAGGGGGGACTGGAGCAACAAATCCAGCACCAACCCCCTGCCAGTAGAAGGGGGAGCTGGAGCTACAGGTCCAGCACCAACCCCTCCCCCCCAGCCAGTAGAGAGGGGCTGGAGCTACAGGTCCAGCACCAACCCCCTGCCAGTAGAGGGGGGCTGGAGCTACAGGTCCAGCACCAACCCCCCTGCCAGTAGAGATGGGCTGGAGCTACAGGTCCAGCACCAACCCTCTGCCAGTAGAGGGGGGCTGGAGCTACAGGTCCAACACCAACCCCCTGCCAGTAGAGGGGGGCTGGAGCTACAGGTCCAACACCAACCCCCTGCCAGTAGCGGTGGGCTGGAGCTACAGGTCCAGCACCAAATTCCTGGCAGTAGAGGGCGGCTGGAGTTACAGGTCCAGCACCAACCTGCTGCCAGTAGAGGGGGGCTGAAGCTACAGGTCCAGCACAAACTCCCTGCCAGTAGAGGGCGGCTGGAGTTACAGGTCCAGCACCAACCCCCTGCCAGTTGAGGGAAGCTGGATCTACAGGTCCAACACCAACCCCCTGCCAATAGAGGGTGGATGGAGCTACAGATCCATCACAAACCCCTTGGCATTAGAGGAGGGATGGAGCTATAGGTCCAGCACCAACTCCTTGCCAGTAGAGGGGGGCTAAAGCTACAGGTCCAGCACCAACCCCCCTGCCAGTAGAGGGGGGGTTGGAGCTACAGGTCCAGCACCAACCCCCTGCCAGTAGAAGAGGGCTGGAGCTACAGGTCCAGCATAAACCCTCTGCCAGTAGAGGGTGCTGGAGCTACAGGTCCAGCACCAACCCCCTGCCAGTAGAGGGAGACTGGAGCTACAAGTCCAGCACCAACCCCCTGCCATTAGATGGAGCTGGAGCTACAGGTCCAGCACCAACCCCCCTGGCAGTAGAGGGAGGGCTGGAAGTACAGGTCCAGCACCAACCCCCTGCCAATAGAGAGGGGGTTGGACGTACAGGTCCAGCACCAACCCCCTGCCAGTAGAAGAGGGCTGGAGCTACAGGTCCAGCACCATCCTCCTGCCAGTAGAAGGGGGCTGGAGTTACAGGTCCAGCACCAACCCCCTGCCAGTATAGAAGGGCTGGAGCTACAGGTCCAGCACCAACCCCTGCCAGTAGAGGGGGGGGGGCTGTAGCTACAAGTCCATCACCAACCCCCTGCCAGTAGAGGGGGGCCTGGACCTACATGTCCAGCACCAACCCCCTGCCAGTAGAGGGGGCTGGAGCTACATTTCCAGCACCAACCCCTTGGCATTAGAGGAGGGATGGAGCTACAGGTCCAGCACCAACTCTTTGCCAGTAGAGGGGGTTGGAGCTACAGGTCCAGCACCAACCCCCTGCCAGTAGAGGGGGCTGGAGCTACAGGACCAACCCCCTGCCAGTCGAAAGGGGCTGGAGCTACAGGTCCAGCACCAACCCCCTGCCAGTAGAGGGGGGGGGGGGCTGGAGCTTCAGGTCCAGCACCAACCCCCTGCCAGTAGAAGGGTGGTGCTGAAGCATCAGGTGCAGCACCAACCCTCTGCCAGTAGAGGGGGGCTGAAGCTACAGGTCCAGCACAAACCACCTGCCAGTAGAGGGTGAGGGCTGGAGCTACAGGTCCAGCACCAACCCCCTGCCAGTAGAGGGAGGCTGGAGTTACAGGTCCAGCACCAACTCCCTGCCAGTGGAGGGGGATAGAGCTACAGGTTCAGCACTAACACCCTGCCAGTAGAGGGGGGCTAGTGCTACAGGCCCAGCACCACCCCCCTGCCAGTAGAGGGGGCTGGAGCTACAGGTCCAGCACCAACCTCCTGCCAGTAGAGGGAGGCTGGAGCTACAGGTCCAGCACCAACCCGCCTGCCAGTAGAGGGGGAGCTGGAGCTACAGGTCCAGCACCAACCCCCTGCCAGTGGTGGGGTGCTGGGGCTACATGTCCAGCACCAACCTCCTGCCAGTGGTGGGGGGGGCTGGAGCTACAGGTCCAGCACTAACACCCTGCCAGTAGAGGGTGAGGTCTGGAGCTACAGGTCCAGCACCAACCCCCTGCCAGTAGAGGGGGGGCTGGAGCTATAGGTCCAGCACCAACCCCCTGCCAGTGGTGGGGGGGCTGGAGCTACAGGTCCAGCACCAATAGATAGAGAACATACTTGATTACCTAGCAAACCCAGCTCCAGATATTATCTTCCTCGGAGATTTCAATTTACCGAGTCTAAGATGGAGAATGGCAAACACAAATATCATAGCAGGGAATGACCCGGGAAATAACTAACCACAAGTCAGAGAACTTTTGAGATTCTGTGACAAATTCTCGCTCAATCAACAGATTACAGAACCAACTAGGAACGAAAACACACTAGACTTGTTATTCACAAACAATGATGAACTAATCAGAGACATAACAATCTCAGATACTTCATACTCAGACCATAAGCTCATTGAAGTGCGAACTAGCATAAATAATGGTAGTAGGTCTAAGAGACCCAACAAGCGAGAAGGAATATTCAATCAATTCAATTTCAACAATAAGAGGATTGACTGGGAAAAAATAAATGTAGACCTTGCAACCATTCAATGGGAGACGGTCTTAAGCGACAAAACTTCCACACAGGGAATAGCTCAACTGACAGCTGAAGCTTACAAGGTCTGCTTGAAGCACGTGCCTATGAGGAGGGGCAGAAAGAGGACCACTCTAGAAAGAGAACGCAGACGACTGTACAGGAGAAGGAGAAAAATAACGGAAATGCTTCAACAGACACAACTATCACAAGCAAGGAAAACAAGCTTAAGCAGGGAGATCAAAGAAATAGAACAAACGTTGAAGCGATCATATGAGTCTGAGGAAATGGAATTGGAACAGAAAGCTATACAAGAGATAAGAAAAAATCCGAAATATTTTTTCACATACACAAAATCAAAATCCAAAACCTCGACCAGTATTGGACCGTTAATTACAAATGAAGGTACGTACACAGAGGACAACAAAGAGATTAGTGAAATTCTAAGAAGCCAGTATGAGGCTATGTTTAGCACACCAATAAACAACATGAAAGTTGATGACCCAGACAGCTTCTTTATGAATGACATTCAAGCTGCAAATAATATAACGGATATTACCACAAACTCGAAAGACTTTGAAAGAGAAATTGACAATATGCCTATGCACTCAGCTCCTGGGCCTGACTCTTGGAATTCAATATTCATAAAGAAATGTAAAGTACCAGTAGCGAGAGCACTCAGCGTAATATGGAGAAAGAGCCTGGATACAGGAGACATACCAGCAGCACTTAAATCTGCAGATATAGCTCCGTTGCACAAGGGGGGGAGTACAGCCTTGGCAAAAAATTATAGGCCAGTTGCACTAACATCACACATAATAAAAGTGTTTGAAAGAGTGATTAGGAATCAAATTTCTAGTTTTTTGGAAAACAATGAATTTGCACAATCCAGGACAACATGGATTTAGAGCGGGAAGATCCTGTCTGTCACAGTTACTCAACCACTATGACAAAATCACAGAAGACCTAGAAGAAAAGCAAAATGCAGATGTTGTATACACAGACTTTGCAAAGGCGTTCGACAAATGTGACCATGGGGTGATAGCTCACAAAATGAGGTCAATGGGAATAACTGGAAAAGTAGGACGCTGGATACTCAATTTCCTGTCGAACAGAACACAAAGAGTAACAGTCAATCAGATAAAATCGAGTACAAGCGATGTTAAAAGCTCTGTACCTCAAGGTACAGTCCTTGCACCGCTACTGTTCCTTATTCTCATATCTGATATAGACAAAAATACACGTCACAGCTTCGTGTCGTCCTTTGCAGATGACACAAAAATCAGCATGAAAATTACCTCTGCTGAAGACATTGAAAAACTACAAGCAGATGTCAACAACGTTTTCCATTGGGCAGCAGAAAATAACATGATGTTTAACAGTGATAAATTTCAGGTACTCAGGTACGGCAAAAATGAGGATCTGAAACATAATACAGGGTACAAAACACAATCGAATCTTCCCATAGTAGAAAAACAGCATGTCAACGATTTGGGAATAATGATGTCCGACGATCTAACGTTTAGGGAGCATAACCAAGCAAATATCGCGTCAGCCAGAAAAATGATCGGATGGATTACGAGAACTTTCAAATCCAGGGATCCCATCACAATGGTTGTACTCTTCAAGTCATTTGTGTTGTCCCGTCTCGAGTACTGCTCAGTACTCACTTCCCCCTTCAGAGCAGGAGAGATTGCTGAAATAGAGGGAATACAAAGAACATATACGGCATGCATAGATGAGATAAAACACCTAAATTATTGAGATCATCTCAAAGCTCTCCAAATGTACTCTCTAGAAAGGAGATGAGAGAGATACCAAATAATATACACATGGAAAATACTGGAGGGTCAGGTCCCAAATCTACACAATAAAATAACAACGTACTGGAGTGAACGATATGGAAGAAAATGCAAGATTGAACCAGTGAAGAGCAGAGGTGCCATAGGCACAATCAGAGAACACTGTATAAACATCAGAGGTCCGTGGTTGTTCAACGTCCTCCAAGCGACTATAAGAAATATTGTCGGAACAACCGTGGACATCTTCAAGAGAAAACTGGATGAAAACTTTTTAAGAGAAATTCCGGATCAGCCGGGCTGTGGTGGGTATGTGACCTTGCAGGCCGCTCCAAGCAACAGCCTGGTGGACAAGACTCTCACAAGTCGAGCCTGGCCTCGGGCCGGGCTTGGGGAGTAGAAGAACTCCCAGAACCCTATCAACCAGGTGTCAACCAGGTACCAACCCCCTGCCAGTGGAGGGGAGGCTGGAGCTACAGGTCCAGCACCAACCTCTTGCCAGTAGAGGGTGGATGGAGCTACAGGTCCATCACAAACCCATTGGCATTAGAGGAGGGATGGAGCTATAGGTCCAGCACCAACCTCCTGCCTGTAGGGGAGGGGCTGGAGCTACAGGTCCAGCACCAACCCCACTGACGGTAGAGGGGGTGGCTGGAGCTACAGGTCCACCACCAACCCCCTGCCAGTAGAAGAGGGCAGGAACTACAGGTCCAGCACCAACACCCTGCCAGTAGAGGGGGGGCTGGAGCTACAGGTCCAGCACCAACCCCCTGCCAGTAGAGGGGGGGGGGGGCTGGACGTACAGGTCCAGCACCAACCCCCGGCCAGTAGAAGAGGGCTGGAGGTACAGGTCCAGCACCAACCCCCTGCCAGTATAGGAGGGCTGGAGCTACAAGTTCATCACCAACCCCCTGCCAGTAGAGTGGGAACTGGAGCTACAGGTCTAGCACCAACCCCCTTCCAGTAGAGGGGGGCTGGAGCTACAAGTCCAGCACCAACCCCCCGCCGGTAGAGGGGGCTGGAGCTACAGGTCCAGCACCAACCCCTTGGCATCAGAGGAGGGATGGAGCTACAGGTTCAGCACCAACTCCTTGCCAGTAGAGGGGGGGCTGGAGCTACAGGTCCAGCACCATTCCCCTGCCAGTGGAGGGGGCTAGAGCTACAGGTCCAGCATTAACACCCTGCTAGTAGAGGGTGAGGGCTGGAGCTACAGGTCCAGCACCAGCCCCCTGCCAGTAGAGGGGGCTAGAGCTACAGGTCCAGCACCACCCCATCTGCCAGTAGAGGGGGGCTGGAACTACAGGTCCAGCACCAACCCCCTGCCAGTAGAGGGGGCTGGAGCTACAGGGCCAACCCCCTGCCAGTAGAGGGGGGCTGGAGCTACAGGTCCAGCATCAACCCCCCTGCCAGTAGAGGGGGGCTGAAGCTACAGGTCCAGCACCAACCCCCTGCCAGTAGAGGGGGGGCTGGAGCTACAGGTCCAGCACCAACCCCCTGCCAGTTGAAGGGGGGCTGGAGCTACAGGTCCAGCATCAACCCCCTGCCAGTAGATGGTGGGCCAGAGCTACAGGTCCAGCACCAACCCCCTGCCAGTAGAATGAGGGCTGGAGCTACAGGTTCAGCACCAACCCCCTGCCAGTGGAGGGGAGGCTGGAGCTACAGGTCCAGCACCAACCCCCCCTGCCAGTAGACGAGGGCTGGAGCTACAGGTCCAGCACCAACCCCCCCCCCCTCCGGCCAGTAGAGAGGGGCTGGAGCTACAGGTCCAGCACAAACCCCCTACCAGTAGAGGGGGGCTGGAGCTACTGGTCCACCACCAACCCCCCCTGCCAGTAGAGGGGCCGGAGCTACAGGTCCAACACCAACAGTCTGCCAATAGAGAAGGGGCTGGAGCAACAGGTCCAGCATCAACCCCCTGCCAGTAGAGGGGGGGGGGGACTGGAGCTATAGGTCCATCACCAACCCCCTGCCAGTACCTGGTTGATGGGGTTCTGGGAGAACTTCTACTCCCCAAGCCCGGCCCGAGGCCAGGCTCGACTTGTGAGAGTCTGGTTCACCAGGCTGTTGCTTGGAGCGGCCTGCAAGGTCACATACCCACCACAGCCCGGCTGATCCGGAACTTCTCTTAGTAAACCGTCCAGTTTTCTCTTGAAGATGTCCATGGTTGTTCCGGCAATATTTCTTATAGTCGCTGGGAGGACGTTGAACAAGCGCTGACCTCTGATGTTTATACAGTGCTCTCTGATTGTGCCTATGGCACCTCTGTTCTTCACGGGTTCAATCTTGCATTTTCTTCCATATCGTTCACTCCAGTACGTTGTTACTTTACTGTGTACATTACGGACCTGACCCTCCAGTATTTTCAATGTGTATATTATTTGGTATCTCTCTCGTCTCCTTTCTAGAGAGTACATTTGGAGAGCTTTGATACGATCCCAATAATTTAGGTGTTTTATCTCGTCTATGCGTGCCGTATATGTTCTCAGTATTCCCTCTATTTCAGCAATCTCTCCTGCTCTAAAGGGGGGACTGAGTACTGAACAGTACTCGAGACGGGACAACACAAGTGACTTGAAGACTACAACCATTGTGATGGGATCCCTGGATTTGAAAGTTCTCGTAATCCATCCGATCATTTTTCTGGCTGACGCGTTATTTGCTTGGTTATGCTCCCTAAACGTTACATCGTCGGACATCATCATTCCCAAATCCTTGACATGCAGTAGAGGTGGGCTAAAGCTACAGGTCCAGAACCAACCCCATGCCAGTGGAGGGGGGCTGGAGCTTCAGGTTCAGCACCAGCCCCCTGCCAGTAGAGGTGAGCTGGAGCTACAGGTCCAGAACCAACCCCCTGCCAGTAGAGAGGGGCTGGGGCTACAGGTCGCAGCACCAGCCCCCTGCCAGTAGAGGTGGGCTGGAGCTACAGGTCCAGCACCAACCCCCTGCCAGTAGAGGGGGTCTGGAGCTACAGGTCCAGCACCAACCCCCTGCCAATAGAAAGGGGCTGGGGCTACAGGTCCAGCACCATCCACCTTGCCAGTAGAGTGGGGCTGGAGCTACAGGTCCAGCGGTCCAGCACCAACCTCCTGCCAGTCGAGTGGGGCTGGAGCAACAGGTCCAGCACCAACCCCTTGACAGTAGAGGGGCTGGAGATACCGGTCTAGCACCAACCCCCTGCCAGTAGAGGGGGGCTGGAGCTACTGGTCCAGCCCTAACCCCCTGCCAGTAGAGGGAGGCGCTGGAGCTGTAGGTCCAGAACCAACCCCCTGCCAGTAGAGGGAAGGGTTGGAGCTTCAGGTTCAGCACCTGCCCCTTGACAGTAGAGGGGGGCAGGAGATACAGGTCTAGCACCAACCCCCCATGCCAGTAGAGGGGGGGCTGGAGCTACAGGCCCAGCACCAACCCCTTGCCAATAGAGGGGGGGATGGAGCTACAGGTCCAGCACCAACCCCCCTGCCAATTGAGGGGGGCTGGAGCTACAGGTCCAGCACCAATTCCCTGCAAGTAGAGGGGGGCTGGAGATACAGGTCCAGCACCAACTACCTGCCAGTAGAGGGGGGCTGGAGCTACATGTCTAGCACCAACCCCATGGGAGAAGAGGGGGGGCTGAAGCTACAGGTCCAGCACCAACCCCCTTCCAGTAGTGGGAGGCTGGAGCGACTGGTCCTGAATGAACCCCCTGCCAGTAAAGGGGGCTGGAGATACAGGTCCAACCCCCTGCCAGTAGAGGGGGGCTGGAGTTACAGGTCCAGCACCAACGCCCCTGCCAATTGAGGGGGGGCTGGAGCTACAGGTCCAGCACCAACTCCCTGCAAGTAGAGGGGGGCTGGAGCTACAGGTCCAGCACCAACCCCCTGCCAGTAGAGGGGGGCTGGAGCTACAGGTCTAGCATCAACCCCATGGGAGTAGAGGGAGGGCTGAAGCTACAGGTCCAGCACCAACCCCCTTTCAGTAGAGGGAGGCTGGAGAGACTGGTCCTGAAAGAACCTCCTGCCAGTAAAGGGGGGCTGGAGATACAGGTCCAACCCCCTGCCAGTAGAGGGGGGCTGGAGTTACAGGTCCAGCACCAACCCCCTGCCAGTAGAGGGGGCCTGGAGCTACAGGTTCAGCACTAATCCCCTGACAGTAGAGGGGGGGCAGGAGCTACAGGTCCAGCACCAACCCCCCATGCCAGTAGAGGGGGGCCTGGACCTACAGGTGTAGCACAACCCCCCTGCCAGTAGAAGGGGGCTGGAGCTACAGGCCCAGCACCAACCCCTTGCCAATTGAGGGGGGCCTGGACCTACAGGTCTAGCACCAACCCCCTGCCAGTAGAAGGGGGCTGGAGCTACAGGCCCAGCACCAACCCCTTGCCAATTGAGGGGGGGATGGAGCTACAAGTCCAGCACCAACCCCTTTCCAGTAGAGGGGGGGCTGGAGCTACATGTCCAGCAACAACCCCCCTGCCATTAGAGGAGGGGCTGGAGCTAAAGGTCCAGCACCAACCCCTTGCCAGTTGAGGGAGCCTGGAGCTACAGGTCCAGCACCAACCCCCTGCCAGTAGAGGGGGCTGGAGCTACATGTCCAGCACCAACCCCCTGCCATTAGAGGAGGGGCTGGAGATAGAGGTCCAGCACCAACCCCTTTCCAGTAGAGGGAGGCTGGAGCTACAGGTCGATCACCAACCCCCTGCCAGTAGAGGGGGGCTGGAGCTACAGGTCCAGCATCAACCACCTGCCAGTAGAGGGGGTTGGAGCTACAGGCCCAGCACCAACCTCTTGCCAATAGAGGGGAGGGGGCTGGAGCTACAGGTCCAGCACCAACCCCCTGCCAGTAGAGGGGAGCTGGAGCTACAGGTCCAGCTCCAACCCCCTGCCAGTAGAGGGGCTGCAGCTACAGATCCAACGCCAACCCCATGCCATTAGAGGGGGGCTAGAGCTACAGGTCCAGCACCAACCCCCTGCCAGTAGAGGGGGGGGGGCTGGAGCTACAGGTCCACCAACCCCCTGACAGTAGAGCGAGGCTGGAGCTGTAGGTCCAGCATCAACCGCCTGCCAGTAGAGGGGGGCTGGAGCTACAGGTCCAGCACCAACCCCCATGCCAGTAGAGGGGAGTGTTGGAGCTTCAGGTTTGGCACCAACCCCTTCACAGTAGAGGGGGGCTGGAGCTACAGGTCGAGCACCAACCCCCTGCCAGTAGAGGGGGGCTCGAGCTACAGGTCCAGCATCACCACCTGCCAGTAGAGGGGGTTGGAGCTACAGGCCCAGCACCAACCCCTTGCCAATAGAGGGGGGGGCTGGAGCTTCAGGTCCAGCACCAACCCCTCTGCCAGTTGAGGGGGGGGGGCTGGAGCTACAGGTCCAGCACCAATCCCCTGTCAGCAGAAGGGGGGCTGAAGCTATATGGCTATCACCAACCCCCTGTCAGCAGAGGGGGGGCTGGAGCTACAGGTCTAACACCAACCCCCTGGCAGTAGAGGGGGGCTGGAGTTACAGGTCCAGCACCAACCCCCTGCCAGTAGAGGGGGGCTGGAGTTACAGGTCCAGCACCAACCCCCTGCCAGTAGAGGGGGGGCTGGAGCTACTGGTCAAGCACCAACCCCCTGCCAGTAGAGGGAGGATGGAGGTACAGGTCCAGCACCAACCCCCGCCAGTAGAGGGGGGCTGGAGCTACAGGTCCAGCACCAACCTCCTGCCAGTAGATGGGCTGGAGTTACAGGTACAGCATCAACCCCCTGCCAGTAGAGGGAGGATGGAGGTACAGGTCCAGCACCAACCCCTGCCAGTAGAGGGGGGCTGGAGCTACAGGTCCAGCACCAACCCCCTGCCAGTAGAGGGGGTGCTGGAGCTACAGGTACAGCATCAACCCCCTGCCAGTAGAGGGAGGATGGAGGTACAGGTCCAGCACCAACCCCCTGCCAGTAGAGGGGGGCTGGAGCTACAGGTCCATCACCAACCCCCTGCCAGTAGAGGGGGGCTGGAGCTACAAGTCCACAACCAACCCCCTGCCAATAGAGGTGGACTGGAGCTACAGGTCCAGCACCAATCACCTGCCAGTAGAGGGGTGGGGGGTCTGGAGCAACAGGTCCAGCACCATCCCCCTGCCAGTAGAGGGGGGCTGGAGCTACAGGTCCATCACCAACCCCCTGCCAGTAGAGGGGGGCTGGAGCTCCAGGTCCACAACCAACCCCCTGCCAATAGAGGTGGACTGGAGCTACAGGTCCAGCACCAATCACCTGCCAGTAGAGGGGTGGGGGGTCTGGAGCTACAGGTCCAGCACCATCCCCCTGCCAGTAAAGGGGGGCTCGAGCTACAGGTCCGGCACCAACCCTCTGCCAGTAGAGAGGGGCTGGAGCTACAGGTCCAGCGCCACCCCTCTGCCAGTAGAGGGGGGCTGGAGCTACAGGTCTAGCACCAACCACCTTCCAGTAGAGGAGGGCTGGAGCTACAGGTCCAACACCGACCACCTGCCAATAGAGGGGAGGCTGGAGCTACAGGTCCAACAGTAACCCCCCCCCCCTTGCCAGTAGAGGGGGGCTGGAACTGCAGGTCAAGCACGAACTCCCTGCCAGTAGAGGGGGGCTGGAGCTACAGGTCCAGCACTAACCCCTTGCCAGTAGAGGGGGAGCTGGAGCTACAGGTGCAGGACTAACCCCCTGCCAGTAGAATGGACTGGAGCTACAAGTCCAGAACCAACCCCCTTCCAGTAGAGGAGGGGCTGGAACTACAGGTCCTGCACCAACCCCCTTCCAGTAGAGGGGGTCTGGAGCTGCAGGTCCAGCACCAACCCCCTGCCAGTAGAGAGGGGACTGGAGCTACAGGTCCAGCACCAACCCTTTTCCAGTAGAGGGGGTCTGGAGCTACAGGTCCAGGACCAACCCTCTGCCAGTAGTAAGGGGCTGGGACTACAGGTCCAGCACCAACCCCCTGTCAGTAGAGGGGGGCTGGAGCTACAGGTCCAGCACCAACCCCCTGTCAGTAGAGGGGGGCTGGAGCTACAGGTCCAGCACTAATCACCTGCCAGTAGAGGGGGGCTGGAGCTACAGGTCCAGCACCAACCCTCTGCCAGTAGAAGTTGGCTGGATTTACCGGTCCAGCACCAACCCCCTGCCAGTAGAGGGGGGCTGGAGCTAAAGGACCAGCACCTACCCCCTGCCAGGAGATGAAGAGGCTGGAGCTACAGGTCCAGCACCAACCACCTGCCATTAGGGGGGGGGGCTGGAACTACAGGTCCAGCACCAACCCCCTGCCATTAGGGGGGGGCTGGAGCTACAGGTCCAGTACCAACACCCTGCCATTAGAGAGGGGGGGGGGGTTGGAGCTACAGGTCTAGCACCAACCCCCTGCCAGTAAAGGGGGGTTGGAGCTACAGGTCTAGCACCAACCCCCTGCCAGTAAAGGGGGGCTGGAGCTACAGATCCAGCACCAACCCCCTGCCAGTAGAGGGGGGGGGGCTGGAGCTACAAATCCAGCACCAACCCCATCCCTGCCAGTAGGGGGATAGCTGGATTTGCAGGTCCAGCACCTACCCATCTGCCAGTAGAGGGGGGCTGGAGCTACAGGTCCAGCACCAACCCCCTTGCCAGTTGAGGTGGTCTGCAGCTACAGGTCCAGCACCAACCCCCTGCCAGTAGAAGGGGGGGCTGGAGCTATAGGTCCAGAACCAACACCCTGCCAGTAGAGGGGGACTGGAGCTACAGGTCCAGCACCAACCCCCTGCCAGTAGAGGGGGGCTGGAACTACAGGTCCAGCACCAACCCCCTGCCAGTAGAGGGGGGCTGGAGCTACAGGTTCAGCACAAACCCCCTGCCCGTAGAGGGGGGGGCTGGAGCTACAGGTCCAGCACCAACCCCCTGCCAGTAGAGGGGGGCTGGAGCTACAGGTCCAGCACCAATCCCCTGCCAGTAGAGGGAGGCGCTGGAGCTGTAGGTCCAGAACCAACCCCCTGCCAGTAGAGGGGAGGGTTGGAGCTTCAGGTTCAGCACGAGCCCCTTGACAGTAGAGGGGGGCAGGAGATACAGGTCTAGCACCAACCCCCCATGCCAGTAGAGGGGGGGCTGGAGCTACAGGTCCAGCACCAACCCCCCTGCCAATTGAGGGGGGGCTGGAGCTACAGGTCCAGCACCAATTCCCTGCAAGTAGAGGGGGGCTGGAGATACAGGTCCAGCACCAACCCCCTGCCAGTAGAGGGGGGCTGGAGCTACAGGTCTAGCACCAACCCCATGGGAGAAGAGGGGGGGCTGAAGCTACAGGTCCAGCACCAACCCCCTTCCAGTAGTGGGAGGCTGGAGCGACTGGTCCTGAAAGAACCCCCTGCCAGTAAAGGGGGGCTGGAGATACAGGTCCAACCCCCTGCCAGTAGAGGGGGGCTGGAGTTACAGGTCCAGCACCAACCCCCCTGCCAATTGAGGGGGGGATGGAGCTACAGGTCCAGCACCAACTCCCTGCAAGTAGAGGGGGGCTGGAGCTACAGGTCCAGCACCAACTCCCTGCAAGTAGAGGGGGGCTGGAGCTACAGGTCCAGCACCAACCCCCTGCCAGTAGAGGGGGCCTGGAGCTACAGGTTCAGCACTAATCCCCTGACAGTAGAGGGGGGCAGGAGCTACAGGTCCAGCACCAACCCCCCGTGCCAGTAGAGGGGGGCCTGGACCTACAGGTCTAGCACAACCCCCCTGCCAGTAGAAGGGGGCTGGAGCTACAGGCCCAGCACCAACCCCTTGCCAATTGAGGGGGGCCTGGATCTACAGGTCTAGCACCAACCCCCCTGCCAGTAGAAGGGGGCTGGAGCTACAGGCCCAGCACCAACCCCTTGCCAATTGAGGGGGGGATGGAGCTACAGGTCCAGCACCAACCCCTTTCCAGTAGAGGGGGGCTGGAGCTACAGGTCCAGCACCAACCCCCTGCCAGTAGAGGGGCCTGGAGCTACATGTCCAGCACCAACCCCCTGCCATTAGAGGAGGGGCTGGAGATAGAGGTCCAGCACCAACCCCTTTCCAGTAGAGGGAGGCTCGAGCTACAGGTCGAACACCAACCCCCTGCCAGTAGAGGGGGGCTGGAGCTACAGGTCCAGCATCAACCACCTGCCAGTAGAGGGGGTTGGAGCTACAGGCCCAGCACCAACCACTTGCCAATAGAGGGGGGGGGGGCTGGAGCTACAGGTCCAGCACCAACCCCCTGCCAGTAGAGGGGAGCTGGAGCTACAGGTCCAGCACCAACCCCCTGCCAGTAGAGAGGCTGCAGCTACAGGTCCAATGCCAACCCCATGCCATTAGAGGGGGGCTAGAGCTACAGGTCCAGCACCAACCCCCTGCCAGTAGAGGGGGGGGGGGCTGGGGCTACAGGTCCACCAACCCCCTGACAGTAGAGCGAGGCTGGAGCTGTAGGTCCAGCATCAACGCCTGCCAGTCGAGGGGGGCTGGAGCTACAGGTCCAGCACCAACCCCCATGCCAGTAGAGGGGAGTGTTGGAGCTTCAGGTTCGGCACCAACCCCTTCACAGTAGAGGGGGGCTGGAGCTACAGGTCCAGCACCAACCCCCTGCCAGTAGAGGAGGGGGCAGGAGCTACAGGTCTAGCACCAACCCCCTGGCAGTAGAGGGGGGCTGGAGTTACAGGTCCAGCACCAACCCCCTGCCAGTAGAGGGGGGGCTGGAGCTACTGGTCCAGCACCAACCCCCTGCGAGTAGAGGGAGGCTGGAGCTACAGGTCCAGCACCAACCCCCTGCCAGTAGAGGGGGGCTGGAGCTACAGATCCAGCACCAACCCCTTGACAGTAGAGGGGCTGGAGCTACCGGTCTAGCACCAACCCCCTGCCAGTAGAGGGGGGCTGGAGCTACTGGTTCAGCCCTAACCCCCTGCCAGTAGAGGGAGGCGCTGGAGCTGTAGGTCCAGAACCAACCCCCTGCCAGTAGAGGGGAGGGTTTGAGCTTCAGGTTCAGCACCAGCCCCTTGACAGTAGAGGGGGCAGGAGATACAGGTCTAGCACCAACTCCCCCATGCCAGTAGAGGGGGGGGGGGGCTGGAGCTACAGGCCCAGCACCAACCCCTTGCCAATAGAGGGGGGGATGGAGCTACAGGTCCAGCACCAACCCCGCTGCCAATTGAGGGGGGCTGGAGCTACAGGTCCAGCACCAACTCCTTGCAAGAAGAGGGGGGCTGGAGCTAAAGGTCCAGCACCAACCCCCTGCCAGTAGAGGGGGCTGGAGCTGCAGGTCCAGCACCAACCCCCTGCCAGTAGAGGGGGGCTGGAGCTACTGGTCTAGCACCAACCCCTGCCAGTAGAGGGGGCCTGGAGCTACAGGTTCAGCACTAATCCCCTGACAGTAGAGAGGGGCAGGAGCTACAGGTCCAGCACCAACCCCCTGCCAGTAGAGGGGGGCCTGGACCTACAGGTCCAGCACCAACCCCTTGCCAATTGAGGGAGGGATGGAGCTATAGGTCCAGCACCAACCCCCCTGCCAGTTGAGGGGGTTAGAGCTACAGGTCCAGCACCATCCCCTTTCCAGTAGAGGGGGGGGGGGGCTGGACCTACATATCCAGCAACAACCCCCCTGCCATTAGAGGAGGGGTTGGAGCTAAAGGTCCAGCACCAACCCCTTGCCAGTAGAGGGAGGCTGGAGCTACAGGTCCAGCACCAACCTCCTGCCATTAGAGGGGGGGCTGGAGCTACAGGTCCAACACCAACCCCCTGCCAGTAGAGAGGGGCTGGAGCTACAGGTCGAGCACCAACCCCCTGCCAGTAGAGGGGGGGGGGCTGGAGCTACAGGTCCTGCATCACCACCTGCCAGTAGAGGGGGTTGGAGCTACAGGCCCAGCACCAACCCCTTGCCAATAGAGGGGGGGCTGGAGCTTCAGGTCCAGCACCAACCCCTCTGCCAGTTGAGGGGGGGCTGGAGCTACAGGTCCAGCACCAACCCCCTGTCAGCAGCGGGGGGGCTGAAGCTATATGGCAATCACCAACCCCCTGTCAGCAGAGGGGGGGCTGGAGCTACAGGTCTAACACCAACCCCCTGGCAGTAGAGGGGGGCTGGAGTTACAGGTCCAGCACCAACCCCCTGCCAGTAGAGGGGGGGCTGGAGCTACTGGTCAAGCACCAACCCCCTGCCAGTAGAGGGAGGATGGAGGTACAGGTCCAGCACCAACCCCCGCCAGTAGAGGGGGGCTGGAGCTACAGGTCCAGCACCAACCCCCTGCCAGTAGATGGGCTGGAGTTATAGGTCCAGCACCAACCCCCTGCCAGTAGAGGGGGTGCTGGAGCTACAGGTACAGCATCAACCCCCTGCCAGTAGAGGGAGGATGGAGGTACAGGTCCAGCACCAACCCCCTGCCAGTAGAGGGGGGCTGGAGCTACAGGTCCACAACCAGCCCCCTGCCAGTACAGGTGGACTGGAGCTACAGGTCCAGCACCAATCACCTGCCAGTAGAGGGGTGGGGGGTCTGGAGCTACAGGTCCAGCACCATCCCCCTGCCAGTAGAGGGGGGCTGGAGCTACAGGTCCATCACCAACCCCCTGCCAGTAGAGGGGGGCTGGAGCTACAGGTCCACAACCAACCCCCTGCCAGTAGAGGTGGACTGGAGCTACAGGTCCAGCACCAATCACCTGCCAGTAGAGGGGTGGGGGGTCTGGAGCTACAGGTCCAGCACCATCCCCCTGCCAGTAAAGGGGGGCTCGAGCTACAGGTCCGGCACCAACCCCCTGCCAGTTGAGAGGGGCTGGAGCTACAGGTCTAGCACCAACCACCTTCCAGTAGAGGAGGGCTGGAGCTACAGGTCCAACACCGACCACCTGCCAATAGAGGGGAGGCTGGAGCTACAGGTCCAACAGTAACCCCCCCCCCCCTGCCAGTAGAGGGGGGCTGGAGCTGCAGGTCAAGCACGAACTCCCTGCCAGTAGAGGGGGGCTGAAGCTACAGGTCCAGCACTAACCCCCTGCCAGTAGAGGGGGAGCTGGAGCTACAGGTGTAGGACTAACCCCCTGCCAGTAGAATGGACTGGAGCTACAAGTCCAGAACCAACCCCCTTCCAGTAGAGGAGGGGCTGGAACTACAGGTCCTGCACCAACCCCCTTCCAGTAGAGGGGGTCTGGAGCTGCAGGTCCAGCACCAACCCCCTGCCAGTAGAGAGGGGGCTGGAGCTACAGGTCCAGCACCAACCCATTTCCAGTAGAGGGGGTCTGGAGCTCCAGGTCCAGGACCAACCCTCTGCCAGTAGTAAGGGGCTGGGACTACAGGTCCAGCACCAACCCCCTGTCAGTAGAGGGGGGCTGGAGCTACAGGTCCAGCACCAACCCTCTGCCAGTAGAAGGGGGCTGGATTTACCGGTCCAGCACCAACCCCCTGCCAGTAGAGGGGGGCTGGAGCTAAAGGACTAGCACCTACCCCCTGCCAGTAGATGAAGAGGCTGGAGCTACAGGTCCAGCACCAACCACCTGCCATTAGGGGGGGGGCTGGAACTACAGGTCCAGCACCAACCCCCTGCCATTAAGGGGGGGGGGCTGGAGCTACAGGTCCAGTACCAACACCCTGCCATAAGAGAGGGGGGGGGGGTTGGAGCTACAGGTCTAGCACCAACCCCCTGCCAGTAAAGGGGGGTTGGAGCTACAGGTCTAGCACCAACCCCCTGCCAGTAAAGGGGGGCTGGAGCTATAGATCCAGCACCAACCCCCTGCCATTAGAGGGGGGGGGGCTGGAGCTACAAATCCAGCACCAACCCCATCCCTGCCAGTAGGGGGATAGCTGGATTTGCAGGTCCAGCACCAACCCATCTGCCAGTTGAGGGGGGCTGGAGCTACAGGTCCAGCACCAACCCCCTTGCCAGTTGAGGTGGTCTGCAGCTACAGGTCCAGCACCAACCCCCTGCCAGTAGAAGGGGGGGCTGGAGCTATAGGTCCAGAACCAACACCCTGCCAGTAGAGGGGGACTGGAACTACAGGTCCAGCACCAACCCCCTGCCAGTAGAGGGGGGCTGGAGCTACAGGTCCAGCACCAACCCCCTGCCAGTAGAGGGGGGCTGGAGCTACAGGTTCAGCACAAACCCCCTGCCCGTAGAGGGGGCTGGAGCTACAGGTCCAGCACCAACCCCCTGCCAGTAGAGGGGGGCTGGAGCTACAGGTCCAGCACCAACCCCCTGCCAGTAGAGAGGGGCTGGAGCTACAGGTCCAGCACCAACCCCCTGCCAGTAGAGGGGGGCTGGAGCTACAGGTCCAGCACCAACCCCCTGCCAGTAGAGAGGGGCTGGAGCTATAGGTCCAGCACCAACCCCCTGCCAGTAGAGGGGGACTGGAGCTACAGATCCAGCACCAACCCCCTGCCAGTAGAAGGGGGGGCTGGAGCTATAGGTCCAGATCCAACACCCTGCCAGTATAGAGGGGCTGAAACTTTAGGTCCAGCATGAACCCCCTGCCAGGAGAAGATGGGCTGGAGCTACAGGTCCAGCACCAACCCCCTGCCAGGAGAAGGTGGGCTGGAGCTACAGGTCCAGCACCAACTCCCTGCCAGTAGAAGAGGGCTGGAATTATAGGTCCAGCACCAACCCCCCCTGCCAATAGAGTGGGGCAGCAGCTACATTTCCAGCACCAAACCCGTGCCTGTAGAAGAGGCTGGAGCTACAGGTGCAGCACCATCCCCCTGTCTGTAAAGGGGGGCTGGAGCTACAGGTCCAGCACCAACCCCCTGCCAGGAGAAGGGGGCGGGAGCTACAGGTCCAGCACCAACCCCTCTGCCAGTAGAGGGGGGCTAAAGCTACAGGTCCAGCACCAATCCTCTGCCAGTAGAGGGGGGGGGGGAGCTACCGGTCAAGCACCAACCCCCTGCAAGTAGAGGGAAGCTGGAGCTACTGGTCCAGCACAAATCCCCTGCCAGTAGAGAACGAATAGAGCTACAGATTCAGCACCAACCCCCTGCCAGAAAAAGGGGGGCTGAAGCTACAGGTCCACCACCAACCCCCCCCCCCTCCATGCAAGTAGAGGGGGGCTGAAGCTACAGGTCCAGCACCAACCAACCCCCCCCCCCCCTCCATGCTAGTAGAGAAGGGCTGGAGCTGCAGGTTCAGCACCATCCCCCTGCCATTAGAGGGGGGGCTGAGGCTACAGGCCCAGCACCAACCCCCTTCCCAGTAGAGGGGGGCTGGAGCTACAGGTCCAGCACCAACCCGTGGTCAGTAGAGGGCGGCTGGAGGTACAGGTCCAGCATCAACCCCTGCCAGTAGAGGGGGGCTGGAGCTACAGGTCCAGCATTAACACCTGCCAGTAGAGGGACGCTGAAGCTACAGGTCCGGCACTAACCCCCTGCCAGTAGAGGGGGGCTGGAGCTGCAGGTCCAGCACCAATCCTCTGCCAGTAGAAGGGGGCTGGAGCTGCAGGTCCAACACCATCCACCTACTAGTAGAGGGGGGCTGAAGCTACAGGTCCAGCACCAGCCCTCCCCCCACATGCAAGTAGAGGGGGCTGGAGCTACAGGTCCAGCACCAACCCCTCTGCCAGTAGAGAGGGGCAGAAGCTACAGGTTCAGCACTAACCCCCTGCCAATAGAGTGGGGCTGGACCTACAGGTACAGCACCAACCCCCTGCCAGGAGAAGGGGGCTGGAGCTACAGGTCCAGCACCAATCCCCTGCCAGTAGAGAGGGGGCTGGAGCTACAAGTTCAGCACCAACCCTCTGACAGTATAAGGGGGCTGGAGCTACAGGTTCAGCACCAACCCCCTGCCAGTAGAGTGGGGCTGGACCTACAGGTCCAGCATCAACCCCGGCCAGTAGAGGGGGGCTGGAGCTACAGGTCCGGCACTAACCCCCTGCCAGTAAAGGGGTGCTGGAGCTGCAGGTCCAGCACCAACCTCGTGCCAGTAAAGGGGGGGGTGGAGCTACAGGTTCAGCACAAACCCCCTGCCAGTAAAGAAGGGTTGGAGCTACAGGTCCGGCATCAACACCTGCCAGTCGAGGGGGGGCTGGAGCTACAGGTCCGGCACCAACCCTCTGACAGTAGAAGGGGACTGGAGCTACAGGTTCAGCACAAACCCCCCTGCCATTAGAGGTGGGCTGGAGCTACAGGTCCAGCATCAACACCTGCCAGTAGAGGGACGCTGAAGCTACAGGTCCAGCACCAACACCCCTGCCAGTAGAGGGGTGCTGGAGCTACACGTTCAGCACCAGCCCCCCCCCCCCCCCCTCCAATAGAGGGGGGCTGGAGCTACAGGTCCAGCACCAACCCCTCTGCCTGTAGAGGGGGGGGGCTGAAGCTAGAGGTCCAGCATCTATCCTCTGCCAGTAGAGGGGGAGGGGAGCCACAGGTCAAGCACCAACCCCCTGCCAATAGAGGGAGGCTGGAGCTACATTTACAGCACCAACCCCCTGCCAGTAGAGGGGGACTGGAGCTACAGGTCCAGCACCAACCCCCCTGCCAGTAGAAGGGGGGCTGGAGCTACAGGTCCAGAACCAACACCCTGCCAGTATAGAAGGGCCGAAACTTTAGGTCCAGCACCAACCCCCTGCCAGGAGAAGGGGGGCTGGAGCTACAGGTCCAGCACCAACTCCCTGCCAGTAGAAGGGGGCTGGAGTTATAGGTCCAGCACCAACCCCCCCTGCCAGTAGAGTGGGGCTGCAGCTACATGTCCAGCACCAAACCCGTGCCTGTAGAAGGGGCTGGAGCTACAGGTGCAGCACCATCCCCCTGTCTGTAAAGGGGGGCTGGAGCTACAGGTCCAGCACCAACCCCCTGCCAGGAGAAGGGGGCGGGAGCTACAGGTCCAGCACCAACCCCTCTGCCAGTAGAGGGGGGCTGAAGCTACAGGTCCAGCACCAATCCTTTGCCAGTAGAGGGGGGGGGGGAGCTACCGGTCAAGCACCAACCCCCTGCCAGTAGTGGGAAGCTGGAGCTACTGGTCCAGCACCGACCCTCTGCCGGTAAAGGGAACTGGAGCTACAGGTCCAGCACAAATCCCCTGCCAGTAGAGAACGAATAGAGCTACAGATCCAGCACCAACCCCCTTCCAGAAAAAGGGGGGCTGGAGCTACAGGTTCAGCACAAACCTCACTACCATTAGAGGAGGGCTGAAGCTACAGGTCCAGCACCAACCCCCCCCCCCACATGCAATTAGAGGGGGGCTGGAGCTGCAGTTCCAGCACCATCCCCCTGCCATTAGAGGGGGGCTGAGGCTACAGGCCCAGCACCAACCCCCCTGCCAGTAGAGGGGGGCTGGAGCTACAGGTCCAGCACCAACCCGTTGTCAGTAGAGGGGGGCTGGAGGTACAGGTCCAGCATCAGCCCCTGCCAGTAGAGGGGGGCTGGAGCTACAGGTCCGGCACTAACCCCCTGCCAGTAGAGGGGGGCTGGAGCTGCAGGTCCAACACCAACCTCGTGCCAGTAGAGGGGGGCTGGAGCTACAGGTCCAGCACCAACCCGTTGCCAGTAGAGGGGGGCTGGAGGTACAGGTCCAGCATCAACCCCTGCCAGTAGAGGGGGGGCTGGAGCTACAGGTCCGGCACTAACCCCCTGCCAGTAGAGGGGGGCTGGAGCTGCAGGTCCAGCACCAATCCTCTGCCAGTAGAAGGGGGCTGGAGCTGCAGGTCCAACACCATCCACCTACTAGTAGAGGGGGGCTGAAGCTACAGGTCCAGCACCAGCCCCCCCCCCCATGCAAGTAGAGGGGGGCTGGAGCTACAGGTCCAGCACCAACCCCTCTGCCAGTAGAGAGGGGCTGAAGCTACAGGTCCAGCACCAACCCCCTGCCAGCAGAGAGGGGCTGGATCTACAGGTACAGCACCAACCCCCTGCCAGGAGAAGGGGGCTGGAGCTACAGGTTCAGCACCAACCCCCTGCCAGTAGAGTGGGGCTGGACCTACAGGTACAGCACCAACCCCCTGCCAGGAGAAGGGGGCTGGAGCTACAGGTCCAGCACCAATCCCCTGCCAGTAGAGAGGGGGCTGGAGCTACAAGTTCAGCACCAACCCTCTGACAGTAGAAGGGGGCTGGAGCTACAGGTTCAGCACCAACCCCTGCCAGTAGAGGGGGGCTGGAGCTACAGGTCCGGCACTAACCCCCTGCCAGTAGAGGGGGGCTGGAGCTGCAGGTCCAACACCAACCTCGTGCCAGTAAAGGGGGGCTGGAGCTACAGGTCCGGCACAAACCCTCTGACAGTAGAAGGGGGCTGGAGCTACAGGTCCAGCATCAACACCTACCAGTAGAGGGACGCTGAAGCTACAGGTCCAGCACCAACACCCCTGCCAGTAGAGGGGTGCTGGAGCTACACGTTCAGCACCAGCCCCACCCCCCTCCAATAGAGGGGGGCTGGAGCTACAGGTCCAGCACCAACCCCTCTGCCTGTAGAGGGGGGGGGGGCTGAAGCTAGAGGTCCAGCATCTATCCTCTGCCAGTAGAGGGGGAGGGGAGCCACAGGTCAAGCACCAACCCCCTGCCAGTAGAGGGAGGCTGGAGCTACATTTCCAGCACAAATCCCCTGCCAGTAGAGGGAGGCTGGAGCTACAGGTTCAGCACAAACCCTCTGCCAGTAGAGAACGAATAGAGCTACAGGTCCAGCACCAACCCCTTTGTGAGCTGAAAAGGGCTACACGTCCAACACCAGCCCCCGCCCCCTGCCCCGCCAGTAGAGGGGGGCTGGAGCTACAAGTCCAGCACCAACCCCTCTGCCAGTAGAAGGTGGCTGAAGCTACAGGTCCAGCACCAATCCTCTGCTAGTAGAGGGAGGCTGGAGCTACTGGGACCCCCTGCCAGTAAAGTGGGGCTGGAGCTACAGGTCCTACACAAACCCCCTGCCAGTAGAGGGGGGCTGAAGCAATAGGTCCAGCACCAATCCTCTGCCAGTAGATGTGGGTGGGCTGGAGCTACAGGTCCAGCACCAACCCCTACCAGTAGAAGGTGGCTTTAGCTTCAGGTTCAGCACCAACCCCCTGCCAGTAGAGGAGGGCTGGAGCTACAGGTCCAGCACCAATCCCCTGCCAGTAGAGGAGGGCTGGAGCTACAGGTCCAGCACCAATCCCCTGCCAGTAGAGGAGGGCTGGAGCTACAGGTCCAGCATAATGGGGCTGACACTGACCACAGGTGATAATGGGGCTGACACTGACCACAGGTGATAATTGGGCTGACACTGACCACTGGTGATAATGGGGCTGACACTGACCACAGGTGATAATGGGGCTGACACTGTCCACAGGTGATAATAGGGCTGACACTGACCACTGGTGATAATGGGGCTGACACTGACCACAGGTGATAATGGGGCTGACACTGACCACAGGTGATAATGGGGCTGACCCTGTCCACAGGTGATAATGGGGCTGACACTGACCACAGGTGATAATGGGGCTGACACTGACCACAGGTGATAATGGGGCTGACACTGTCCACAGGTTGAGGATCTTCGCAGGATGAGGGAGTCCGTCAAGAGGCTGGTGGAGGCTGGCCTGTTTGCCGTCCAGGAAGACCAAGATGGCCGTCACCGCTCCGCCAGGATAACTCTTCAAGACGGACAGCTGTACCTCCACCCACTCCTGCGTCAGCCCACGCCCACCCACGCCCACACCCTCCAGGTTACTTTATTACACCCACTAGTCTTACTGACATTACTGACTTACTGAGTTTTGATAACTAATATGATAACATTTTGTTATACAGTCATCAGCATGATTTATTTCATTTCCTGCAGGAGAGTGAGGTTGTGGGTGTCCTGGACCCCTTATGCACCCTAGCGTTCCTTGACCTTGGGTGGGCGGGGTCAACAAGAGGGCGGGTCACCATCCGGCTGACCTTTGACACTCCGCTGGCTAGACAGTTTGTGATGTTGTGTACGGGGCAGCGGGGCCCCACCTACCGCAACACTAAACTGTTGGAGGTGGTGAACATGGATGATCCATGGGAGTGTGTGGTGGGCGGAGACTACGAGAGTAATGATGGTAAGGGAGGAGCCTCACTGCTGCCTGACCTCAAGGGGTTTTACCAGGCGTCAGGCCGGGCAGGAACTGTAATGGACAGGTTTGGGGGTTCCAGGGGTGCCCAGTTCGTCATCACCACCAGGGACCGCCAGGATGGTGGCCGGTGGTCAGGTGTCTTCGGTTATGTGGTGAGCGGCCTGGATGTGGTGAGGGCAGCAGTCAACCACAGTGACATTACGGAGGTGACTGTGGTGGACTGTGGTGTTGTGCTGCCACTCTAGTTCACTGTACCACCACCATCACTACTGTGTGTTGTGCTGCCATTATAGTTCACTGTACCACCACCATCACTACTGTAGTGTTGTGCTGCCACTCTAGTTCACTGTACCACCACCATCACTACTGTGGTGTTGTGCTGCCACTCTAGTTCACTGTACCACCACCATCACTACTGTGGTGTTGTGCTGCCACTCTAGTTCACTGTACCACCACCATCACTACTGTGGTGTTGTGCTGCCACTCTAGTTCACTGTACCACCACCATCACTACTGTGGTGCTGTGCTGCCACTCTAGTTCACTGTACCATCACTATCACTACTGTGGTGTTGTGCTGCCACTCTAGTTCACTGTACCACCATCATCACTACTGTGGTGTTGTGCTGCCACTGTAGTTCACTGTACCATCACCATCACTCCTGCATCACTATGGACTGCGTATTTTGATGACAATGTAATTTCAGGACACACCTTTCTCACTATAGCATCATAACTTTGGTATTCAACACTTTGGTATTTATACTTTGGTATTATATACCTGACAATGACGGCTGTATCACCATCAATGCTATATCTTCCCAGTACTGTAACCTATCATTGCTGTATCACTATAGCTTCACTATCACCTCTATATATCACCATCACCTCAGGCCCCACACTTGGGGTCATATACTGACCATGTTGAGTAACAAATTGTTGGTGTCACTATATGACAGCTGTTGTCACTGTTATATCACCAATACCTCACTATCACATAACACTATCACTGCTACACCAACATCATTTCACTTTCTCTGCATTATCACCTCACAGTGATAGATTTCCTCCTTACATTTACTAATATATCACTATCACTGCTACAGCACCACTGCTGCACCATCACTGCTATATCACCATCACCTCACCATCACTGTCATATCACTATCACCTCAGTATCACTGCTGTATCACCACTATACTATCACAGCTATATTACCATCACCTCACCATCACTCATATCACCACCTCAATATCACTATCACACTATCTTTATTAAATTACTATCACTGCTATATCACCATCACCTCACAATCACTCAGGTGTGTTGTCATATTACCATACTGGTCCATGATGTGTTGTGATATTACCATACTGGACCATGGTGTGTTGTGATATTACCATACTGGTCCATGGTGTGTTGTGATATTACCATACTGGACCATGGTGTGTTGTGATATTACCATACTGGACCATGGTGTGTTGTGATATTACCATACTGGACCATGGTGTGTTGTGATATTATCATACTGGTCCATGGTGTGTTGTGATATTACCATACTGGACCATGGTGTGTTGTAATATTACCATACAGGTCCGTGGTGTGTTGTGATATTACCATACTGGTCCATGGTGTGTTGTGATATTACCATACTGGTCCATGGTGTGTTGTGATATTACCATACTGGTCCATGGTGTGTTGTGATATTACCATACTGGACCATAGTGTGTTGTAATATTACCATACTGGTCCATGGTGTGTTGTGATATTACCATACTGAACCATAGTGTGTTGTGATATTACCATACTGGACCATGGTGTGTTGTGATATTACCATACTGGTCCATAGTGTGTTGTGATATTACCATACTGGAACATGGTGTGTTGTGATATTACCAAACTGGACCATAGCGTGTTGTGATATTACCATACTGGTACATGGTGTGTTGTGATATTACCATACTGGTCCATGGTGTGTTGTGATATTACCATACTGGTCCATGGTGTGTTCAGATATTACCATACTGGTCCATGGTGTGTTGTGATATTACCATACTGGTACATGGTGTGTTGTGATATTACCATACTGGACCATGGTGTGTTGTGATATTACCATACTGGACCATGGTGTGTTGTGATATTACCATACTGGACCATAGTGTGTTGTGATATTACCATACTGGTCCATGGTGTGTTGTGATATTACCATACTGGTCCATGGTGTGTTGTGATATTACCATACTGGACCATGGTGTGTTGTGATATTACCATACTGGTCCATGGTGTGTTGTGATATTACCATACTGGTCCATGGTGTGTTGTGATATTACCATACTGGTCCATGGTGTGTTGTGATATTACCATACTGGTCCATGGTGTGTTGTGATATTACCATACTGGACCATAGTGTGTTGTGATATTACCATACTGAACCATGGTGTGTTGTGATATTACCATACTGGTCCATGGTGTGTTGTGATATTACCATACTGGTCCATGGTGTGTTGTGATATTACCATACTGGTCCATGGTGTGTTGTGATATTACCATACTGGTCCATGGTGTGTTGTGATATTACCATACTGGACCATAGTGTGTTGTGATATTACCATACTGGACCATGGTGTGTTGTGATATTACCATACTGGTCCATGGTGTGTTGTGATATTACCATACTGGACCATGGTGTGTTGTGATATTACCATACTGGTCCATGGTGTGTTCAGATATTACCATACTGGACCATGGTGTGTTGTGATATTACCATACTGGTCCATGGTGTGTTCAGATATTACCATACTGGTCCATGGTGTGTTGTGATATTACCATACTGGTCCATGGTGTGTTGTGGTATTACCATACTGGTCCATGGTGTGTTGTGATATTACCATACTGGACCATGGTGTGTTGTAATATTACCATACTGGTCCATGGTGTGTTGTGATATTACCATACTGGTCCATGATGTGTTGTGATATTACCATACTGGCCCATGGTGTGTTGTGATATTGCCATACTGGACCATGGTGTGTTGTGGTATTACCATATAGGTGTGAGGTGGTGTTATGACCACACATACACCAGTATGATCATACTGTAGCTGGTGTATGATGTGCTCAAACTGTATAGTGATGTCTTGGCTGATTAGCCTAATATCACGAATATGAATTTATGTAGTTATTCTTTTTTCGACAACACACTAGTATTAAATGTGTATTGCCAATGTATTCCACATATATATCTATGTATTATATTTATGTATATCTATGTATATTATATTTATTTATTTATTTATTTATTTATTTATTTATTTATATATATGCAAGAAGGTACATTGGGTTTGTGAGAATACATTGGATAGTACAGTATTTACATTCTTGTAAAGCCACTAGTACGCGCAGCGTTTCGGGCAGGTCCTTAATCTAGCAGATAATTTTAAGTAGGTAATTTCAATCAGAATTGATAAATGATAAAGATACATTACAAGAGAAAAATGAGATGAGAGAGATAAGTAAGTATATTAAAGCACATTTTTATATTAAAGCTCTGATTGATTACATTGACAGCTTGATTAGTAATTTAAACAAGATTAATAGACACCATACAGCAGATTGACAGCACATATAAGACAGCAATGATCACAATGGTAAAGATGTTCAGATTGGGTACATAAAGATTGGGAGACTGGGTAGCAAAAGATACAGATAAACAAGATTTATAAACACCATACAACAGATTGGCAGCACATATAAGAAAACAGCAATGATCACAATGGTAAAGATGTTCAAATTGGGAACATAAAGGTTGGGAGATTGGGTAGCAATAGATACAGTGCAATTTTAAGGCAAAAAGTGAAAAACTATGAAGATGAAATTAGGTACTTTTTAGTATTGATTTTGAATGATGTAAAAGTTGGACAGCTTTTCAATTCAGTAGGGAGTGAGTTCCATAAACTGGGTCCCTTTATTTGCATAGAGTGTTTACACAGATTAAGTTTAACTCTGGGGATATCAAAGAGATATTTATTTCTGGTGTGGTGATAATGGGTCCTATTACATCTGTCCAGGAAGAGTTTCAGACAAGGATTTGCATTTAAGAACAGGGTTTTGTAAATGTAGTTGACACAAGAGAATTTGTGGAGTGAGATTATGTTTAGCATGTTTAGGGAGTTAAACAAGGGGGCTGTGTGTTGTCTGAAAGCAGAATTTGATATTATTCTGATACAGTAGCAGATTTTTGCTGGGTGATGATGGACTTGAGGTGGTTTGCAGTGGTTGAACCCCATGCACAAATACCATAGTTGAGATAGGGATAGATTAGTGCATAATATAGAGAGATGAGAGCAGAGTTAGGAACATAATATCTGATTTTGGAGAGTATACCAACTGTTTTAGAGACTTTCTTAGTTATGTGTTGTATGTGGGTACTGAAGTCGAGTCTCTTGTCTAGGAATATGCCAAGAAACTTTCCATCATTTCTATTGCTAATGTTTACATTGTCAATCTGAAGCTGAATTGCATTTGTAGATTTGCTTCCAAATAGGATGTAGTAGGTCTTTTCTATGTTAAGTGTTAGTTTGTTGGTTGACATCCATAAGTGGACTTTTTTTATTTCATTATTAACAACATCATTTAGTGTATGTGGGTTGGGGTTGGAGTAAATGAGGGTAGTATCATCAGCAAACAAAATAGGTTTCAGAATGTTAGAGACATTAGGCAGATCATTAATGTATATAAGAAATAGTAGGGGTCCCAAGATGCTGCCCTGTGGCACTCCAACGGTTATTGGTAGAATGGGAGAGATTATATTATTGATGGCTACACATTGGTGTCTATCACTAAGATAGGATTGGATATAGTCCAGTGCATGGCCTCGGATTCCATAATGATAGAGTTTACATAAGAGGTAATCGTGATTAACAGTATCAAAGGCCCTTCTCAGAAGCCTAGTGAATAGTCTAGTGAATAGGCCTTTCTCAGAAGTCTAGTGAATAGCAGTAGCCCAATGTAATGTAGCTTGGAAAACATCTGTATATGCTTATATTATGGAATGCTACATAATGCTGTATAGGAAATATTATGTGAACTATGATGGAGAATGTATAAATTTAGGTCTCAGATGTATTACTGTCATGTATACTGTATAATTTCCCTTTCATTATTGTTCATTGCATTGTCCTCTAACATTAAATTAGATTTTGGCACTGTGAGATGTATACCACATAGACATGGTTTTGATTCACATGTTGCATATATATACTGTGACGGAGTTCCCCCCCTTGTAATTCTCCCACGCCTGCAGTAAGAGTCATGTCTACTTTTCCCAAGCGTTCTCTACGTTGCAGGCTACAATTTGGTATATGGGAGAGAGTGAAGTGTTCTCGGAGAGCCGAGAAATTTGTGAAATAGTAATATTTTGGCCTGTGGTATAGGCCCTTTAGGGAGCCAAGATGGCGCTGGCCTCACTGATCTCCCGCCAAAACCGTGTGACGTCAGTGGCACCGGATTGGTCACCGACAGCAAGGTGGCACCGGGAGCCAATGAAAACTTCCCGTAGCGAAAGTGACGTCACGAAGGAAGGGGGTCCGGGCCGCGCGCCACTCTGGCGCCAGCAGTCAGACATGACACGTCATAGAGGTCGGACGTGCGACGGATGGTCCTGTCAGTTGGACAGTTATTCCCGCTCCCGTGGATTTACGCGTCACTGGAAGTCCGCCAGTACTCTGAGAAGTCTTCCCTAGTTCATGTGTTGAACCAGAAGAGGGAATTGACGGTTATTTGAGCAACAAGTGCTCCAGTCAGGTACTGTGCCAGTAGCAGTGAAGCCGTGCAGTGACGTATGTGGCGTCTGTGGCAATTCACCAGTTCGTGACAGCGTAGTGGCAGACAGAGCCACTGGGTAGCTGAGGAAGAGAGGACTATTTGGGGAAACCGGACGACTGTAGCTGAGACGTAGGCGACAGCCGTTGCTGGGAGAAGACGACGGCCAGGAGACCGACTCCAACCTTCAAGAAGTTAAGAAGGAGGACGGACCTGCAGTGAGGAGGCACGGAGACGACGCGCTAAACGGTGGGACGACGAGAGGCTCTGGTAGGACACGACGACGTGTAGTGTGGGGGCGTTCCCGACACGAGGACCAGGAGCTACATCTCGACTCTCATCGGAGGATAGGGTGAAGTAGGTGTTTCTAGTTCCCTCCCCATTTCCCCTTTAGTTAGCTATATTATTCGGCTATATTATCTAGCCTGAGGATTTTATATGTCGTGAGCAAGTCTCACCCATGTCACGATAAAGCACCAGTGTGCTAGACAGTACTATCAAGAGTACTCGTAATATTCATGTTGATTATTGGTGTGTACAGGCACCAGGAACCAGTGATAAATTTACTGTGTTGTGTATATCTTTCTATAGATTTTTGATATGAACATATAGTGGTAAATTATATATAATATTAAGCCAGTATTTGGAGGTTAGGCTATGTGCCCAGAAACTATTTATTTTCCATGTATTGATGATTGATTTATATACCATATATATGTCTATGTTCATTCAGTGAATAATCATTTGTGAGTACAGTGAATTATTGCGTTTATCGCCCACGAGAGAAAGTACTGAAAACTCCAGTGTTAATATTTCATAATATATTGTTGGATGAATAACAGTGTAAGACCATTACAGTGAGTCATTGTAGAATTGATTGTAGAAAAGACTGTTTGAGCCTGAGTACAGTGTAACTAAGTAATTCGGTTTATTTGTGCCAATATCGAGTGTGCGAGTTTCTAGTAATATTGGAGAATTTAAAGAAACCGCGCGCGTGAATCTAGAAAACAAGCAAATTTCGCGCGGAGAGACCATTGCGATCAGCTGTTCTTGACACTTGGTGAGGAGGGGAGAATGTTGCCCTCTAGTGATCGCATACTAACCGTGGGAATTACCGGCTGCGTCAGGATCAGTTGATTAATTGATTATTGTTTGGCTTTGTGACATCTCTCATTCATTTTAAGTAAAATACAAAACTATCTTTGTGTTTATATCATCCCCTCCATTGATCTTGTGGCTATACTATACCTGTAAGCATAGAGTGATAACAATAAGTACCTGCCTGTTTCCTGATCTTTGAGTGTGACCTTGCCAAGGCTACCACTGAATACACCAGTCCACTGATGGTGTTACAGGCCACCTAAAAAACACCAGTTGGCGACCTTGTGGTTAACCGTAGAGCCCGATTGTTGGGGAGGGCACACGACAGTCAAGTGCACGAGTCGTGTTCTCACTCTTTCTTAATAAGAGGCCGTTAAGATTGACTGGGAGACTCTCCTGGCGTGCAGTGGCGCCGTGAGGATCGAGGGAAGACCCGCAGGGCTACGGGGAGTAACCTTGAGCATAACTATTGCTCACCCCAGATTAAGACAAGACTTAGAGTAAGGGTAGAGAATAATAGAGAGGTGAAACCCCAACATTGGCGACCTCGCCAGGATCTCGATCGAAGTAAAGGTTGCAGTGGTACTTGGCAGTGGTGTTAGAGATCAGGTGAAGGTTATCACTCGTAGCACAAGATGGAGGATGATAAAGTAACCAGGTTTATTGACTCTAGAGACGAACAGGTGCTGGAAGAGTGCACCAAGGCACAGTTACAGGCTATAGCGAATCATTTTGGAATAAAGCTGAAATCTGCCAGAGTTGGTGAAAGAAGACTAGAGATAATGGCTCAGCTCAAGGCTCGAGACGAAGCTTTGGGGGAGGAACGGCCCCAAACACCTGCCAGTGAGGGTGAACACCTGAGTATTGGTGGAAGCAGCAGGGGATCCAGCGGCAGCAGGCACAGCATAAAGCTGGAAATAATGAAGCTGCAGCTAGAAGCACAGCAGCGCAGAGAAGAGCGAGAAGCGCAGCTGAGGAGAGAGGAAGCACAGCAGCGCAAAGAAGAGCGAGAAGCAGAAGCGCAGCTGAGGAGAGAAGAAGCACAACAGCGCAAAGAAGAGCGAGAGGCACAACAGCGCAAAGAAGAGCGAGAGGCACAACAGCGCAAAGAAGAGCGAGAAGCACAACAGCGCAAAGAAGAGCAAGAGCGAGAAGCACAGATGAAGCGTGAGGAGCGAGAAGCACAACTGCGCCGGGAAGAACACGAGCGAGAAGCACAGCTACGCAGGGAAGAACGAGAGCAAGAAGTTAGGATGAGACAACAGGAAATGGAAGCCAACAAGGAGGTGGAGCTGAAGCGAGCTGAACTGGGACTAGGTGCCCCTGCCCCGCCACAGGAAGACCGACGAGTGAGGGAACGAGACCTGCCGGTCTTTGTGCCTAGTGAAGCCGAGAGTTTCTTCGATCACTTTGAGAGAGTGGCTGCTATGAAGAGGTGGCCGAGGGCGGAGTGGGCGGAGTTGGTCCAAGGGAGGCTCACAGGTGAAGCTCGTGAAGCCTTCACTATGCTCGACTTCCAGGAATGCACTAACTACGATGCGGTAAAACGAGCTGTGCTCCGTTCCTTTAAGCTCACGCCAGAGTGTAACCGGAAGAGGTTTAGAGATTGTACCCGGTCGCCAGGAAAATCGTATGCGGAGACGGCGAGGGACATGGAAAGAAAGTTCCTTAAGTGGATGGACTCTGAAGAAGCGGGGTCGGCCGAAGAAATCAAGGAACTAATGATCATGGAAAAGTTTATGTCCGTGCTCCCTCCGGAGATCAGGATGAGGGTAAAGGAGGCGGACATAAAGAACCTGAGGGCCGCAACTGACCGGGCCGACATGTTAGAAGAAGCCCTACGCCCACGCCGAGAGGGACAGCACCGACCACCCGCATACGTCGGAAACGATAGGAATTATAGAAGGACGGATGGATGGAGGACAGGAACGAGTTCTCCCAAATCCCACATCCCAAGTTGGAACACCCGAGGATCAAAAGGTGCCGTGGAACCGATCAAGAAAAACCATGCGGAGAGCTCGGGAGCTGTTGTTGCGACCAAGGAGTCAACCAGCGGTGCGGGAAAGACACAGAGTGCGACGGCCTCTGGAGGCAGTGCTAAGGCGAGCGGTGGCGGATGGTCTCCGTCGAGGGGCCGCTGCTACAACTGCGGAATACCCGGACACGTCGCGCGGGAATGCAGACGCCCTAAGCAGCGGGGACACGTTGCTTTAGTGATGTTCGAGGACCAGAGGGCCGAGAGAGTGCGGGATGATCCCGTGCTGAGTGGGGAGAAGAAAGTTCACCCATTCGTGTGTCAAGGAACCGTAAGGATGGGGGACGCAGACCCCATCCCCGTTAAGATCTTAAGGGACACCGGGGCTGATTTTACCCTGGTGAGTGAAACCCTGTTCCCCGAGGGTTACGAAAGTACCAGTGTGGGGGTGGCAAGTGTGACCACTGTGGGAGGCCCAGTGAGGATGCCCCTACACCAGGTAACTTTAAATTCCGACTATGGCTGCCAGACCCTAGTGGTGGGAGTCTGTACATCAATGCCCAAGATGGAGGCGCAGGTCATCTTGGGGAATGACGCGTGTGGAGGATATGTCCTTCCGAATCTTGTGAAAGGCGAAGAATGCCTAGAACAATACAAGGAGACAGGCAGAGAGTGGAACGCCTGTGGGGGCGAGAAGGGAATCGCACCGGTGGCGTTCCCAGTTTGTGCTGTGATACCAAGACGACGCGAAGAACAAGGAGGTTGTGGATCTGATGGGGCTGAGGAGTCGACTGACAGCCTGGGAATAGATCACCTCTTCGTAGAACCCGGAGAACGAGCGGAGGGCGGAAACAGCCCAAGTGGTGAGTTGCAGGTGACCCTCACCAGTTCTCTAGGGGTAGACCGCGCTCGTCTTGAACAGTTGCAGCAGGAGGAGTTCCCCGATTTGATTAGTGAGGCCCAAGGAGGACGTGTTGGCCCTGAGAAGGCTACTCATTTTTACCTTCAAGACGGCATGCTGATGAGGCAGTGGAGACCTGTAAGGGTGGAGGCCGGGGAAGAGTCTCTAAGCACGAGGCACCAGGTAGTGTTGCCGGCCCAGTGCAGAGCGGCCGTGTTGGACCTAGCGCACTCCGTGGACTCTGCAGGCCACCTGGGAGTGACTAAGACGCTACGAAGGATCAGGGATTACTTTTACTGGCCAGGTATGGACGCCGAGGTGAGGCGCTATTGTAAGATGTGCTTACCATGCCAGAGGGCAGGGAAGAGCCAGTCCGCGATACCGAAGGCCCCATTGATCCCTGTTCCAGCGTTTGGGCCTGCTTTCGAGCGTCTGCTAGTTGATGGAGTGGGTCCTTTGCCAAGGACGAAGAAAGGGAACACCTACCTAATGACAATAATGTGCACATCCACCAGGTTTCCGGAAGCCGTCCCGATGCGACGTTTAACGTCGCAAGGAGTAGCCAGCCAACTGCAGCGATTTTTCTCGTGGGTGGGGATGCCCAAAGAGATCCAGACAGACTGCGCAAGCATATTTCAGTCGAAATGGTTCCGACAGACGGTGGCAGGATGGGGAGTGACTCAGATTTGATCGTCGCCCTACCGACCGCAGTCGCAGGGGGCGATCGAAAGATTCCACTCCACATTGAAGACTGTGCTGAGAGTGTTCTGCGCAGAACATGGGGCTGAGTGGGATGAGGCTATATACCCCGCGTTATTTGCCATACGCAACGCGGTGGTAGAGTCACTAGGATTCTCACCATTCCAGCTAGTGTATGGACACGAGGTGAGAAGTCCCCTGTCCATGCTGAGGGAACAATGGACACCGGCAGCGACCGTGGGAACGGTGAACGAATATGTCCAGAAGTTTAAAGAACGTCTCACTCTAGCGAAGGAACTGGCTGGGAAGCACATGAAGGAGGCGCAGCGTAAGATGTCGGAGTGGTACGACAAGAGAGCTATGCAGAGGGATTTCCAGGTCGGGTCCCAAGTAATGGTCTTGCTTCCAGGTAAAGGTAGGGTAACCGAGTCACGGTTCGAGGGACCATACCAAGTGCTGCGACGGTTGGGTCCGGTGTCGTACGAAATTGGGAAGTCGGACAGATCCCGAAAGAAACAGGTGTGTCACGTGGACCGCCTGAAGCCCTTTTTCACTGTGGAAGGAGGAACCGCCAGGCAGGAAGGAACGACGACCCGGGAACCCCAGCAGAAGACAATTCTGTGCGTACAGGTGGACCAAGACCTCCCGGAGGAGGAAGGAAAGTGGTCCAGGGCGGATGGCACCCATCTCACCAACACTGAGAGTCTGGCAAACATCAAGGACAAGCTGTCACATCTGGAAGGGCAACAGAGAGCGGACCTGACGGACCTACTGAGAAAGAATGCCTCCCTCTTCACCGACGTGCCCCGACGACACAGGAGTGTGACGCACGAGGTGGAGGTGAGGGACGCCAGGCCCGTAAAACAGAGCGCGTACAGGGTGAGCCCAGAGAAGCGAGAGCTGATGAGAAAGGAGGTGGAGTACCTCCTTGAGAACGACCTTGCGGAGCCCAGTAAAAGTGAGTGGAGTTCCCCATGCCTGTTGGTGAGGAAAAGCGACGGAACATACCGCTTTTGTACCGATTACAGGAGGGTGAACTCCATCACAGTGGCGGATTCTCACCCCATGCCAAGAGTGAGTGACTGCATTGACCAGGTGGGCAGCGCACGGTATGTATCCAAGGTCGATCTTCTCAAGGGGTACTACCAGATCTCCCTGACTCCTGAGGCCAGGAAGATATCGGCTTTCGCGACTCCTGATGGGCTGTACCAGTACAAGGTGTTGCCCTTCGGTATGAAAAACAGCGGCAGCTGCTTCCAGCGAATGATGAACGAGCTGTTAAGGGGTGCGGCAGGATGCACGGTTTACATCGATGACATCGTCGTGTACGCCGACGATTGGGAGACGCATCAGGAGAGACTTGGGGAATTATTCAGAAGGTTAGAGGGGGCTAACCTGACTATAAATTTGGCCAAGAGTGAGTTCGGGAAAGCTCACTTAGAGTACCTCGGTTTCGTCATCGGCCAAGGTGAAGTCACTCCTGTGGATAGCAAAGTAGCAGCCATAAAGGAATACCCCGTGCCCAAGACGCGCAAGGAGTTGCTCAGGTACCTCGGAATGATAGGGTACTATCGTGGGTTCTGCCGGAATTTCTCCACGGTAGCGCATCCCCTAACCGAGCTACTCTCCAAGAATGTAAGATGGAGATGGGGAGAGGCCTGTCAAGAGTCTTTTGAAAAGACCAAGAAATTGTTGACGGAGGCCCCAGTATTGATATCTCCAGATTTTTCAGCCGGTTTTATCCTGTACGTGGACGCCAGCGACGTTGGAATAGGGGCCATGTTGGCTCAAGAACAGAGTGAAGTACATAGGCCAGTAGCCTTCTACTCGAAGAAGTTCGTAAAATACCAGCGGGCCTACAGCACCGTTGAGAAGGAGGCATTGGCGCTAGTTATGGCCCTGAAGCACTTTGATGTGTACGTGGGAGGAGGGGCGAGACCTGTCCTAGTATTCACCGATCACAACCCTCTCACATTTTTATACAAGATGAAGAATTCCAACCAACGTCTAACGAGGTGGGCGTTGTTTCTGCAAGAATACCGGCTGGAAATCAAACACATCAAGGGGAAGGACAACGTAGTAGCGGATGCCCTATCCCGCATCCACTAACCAGACATGACTCTTATTTTAAGGGGAGGGGTATGTGACGGAGTTCCCCCCCTTGTAATTCTCCCACGCCTGCAGTAAGAGTCATGTCTACTTTTCCCAAGCGTTCTCTACGTTGCAGGCTACAATTTGGTATATGGGAGAGAGTGAAGTGTTCTCGGAGAGCCGAGAAATTTGTGAAATAGTAATATTTTGGCCTGTGGTATAGGCCCTTTAGGGAGCCAAGATGGCGCTGGCCTCACTGATCTCCCGCCAAAACCGTGTGACGTCAGTGGCACCGGATTGGTCACCGACAGCAAGGTGGCACCGGGAGCCAATGAAAACTTCCCGTAGCGAAAGTGACGTCACGAAGGAAGGGGGTCCGGGCCGCGCGCCACTCTGGCGCCAGCAGTCAGACACGACACGTCATAGAGGTCGGACGTGCGACGGATGGTCCTGTCAGTTGGACAGTTATTCCCGCTCCCGTGGATTTACGCGTCACCGGAAGTCCGCCAGTACTCTGAGAAGTCTTCCCTAGTTCATGTGTTGAACCAGAAGAGGGAATTGACGGTTATTTGAGCAACAAGTGCTCCAGTCAGGTACTGTGCCAGTAGCAGTGAAGCCGTGCAGTGACGTATGTGGCGTCTGTGGCAATTCACCAGTTCGTGACAGCGTAGTGGCAGACAGAGCCATTGGGTAGCTGAGGAAGAGAGGACTATTTGGGGAAACCGGACGACTGTAGCTGAGACGTAGGCGACAGCCGTTGCTGGGAGAAGACGACGGCCAGGAGACCGACTCCAACCTTCAAGAAGTTAAGAAGGAGGACGGACCTGCAGTGAGGAGGCACGGAGACGACGCGCTAAACGGTGGGACGACGAGAGGCTCTGGTAGGACACGACGACGTGTAGTGTGGGGGCGTTCCCGACACGAGGACCAGGAGCTACATCTCGACTCTCATCGGAGGATAGGGTGAAGTAGGTGTTTCTAGTTCCCTCCCCATTTCCCCTTTAGTTAGCTATATTATTCGGCTATATTATCTAGCCTGAGGATTTTATATGTCGTGAGCAAGTCTCACCCATGTCACGATAAAGCACCAGTGTGCTAGACAGTACTATCAAGAGTACTCGTAATATTCATGTTGATTATTGGTGTGTACAGGCACCAGGAACCAGTGATAAATTTACTGTGTTGTGTATATCTTTCTATAGATTTTTGATATGAACATATAGTGGTAAATTATATATAATATTAAGCCAGTATTTGGAGGTTAGGCTATGTGCCCAGAAACTATTTATTTTCCATGTATTGATGATTGGTTTATATACCATATATATGTCTATGTTCATTCAGTGAATAATCATTTGTGAGTACAGTGAATTATTGCGTTTATCGCCCACGAGAGAAAGTACTGAAAACTCCAGTGTTAATATTTCATAATATTGTTGGATGAATAACAGTGTAAGACCATTACAGTGAGTCATTGTAGAATTGATTGTAGAAAAGACTGTTTGAGCCTGAGTACAGTGTAACTAAGTAATTCGGTTTATTTGTGCCAATATCGAGTGTGCGAGTTTCTAGTAATATTGGAGAATTTAAAGAAACCGCGCGCGTGAATCTAGAAAACAAGCAAATTTCGCGCGGAGAGACCATTGCGATCAGCTGTTCTTGACACTTGGTGAGGAGGGGAGAATGTTGCCCTCTAGTGATCGCATACTAACCGTGGGAATTACCGGCTGCGTCAGGATCAGTTGATTAATTGATTATTGTTTGGCTTTGTGACATCTCTCATTCATTTTAAGTAAAATACAAAACTATCTTTGTGTTTATATCATCCCCTCCATTGATCTTGTGGCTATACTATACCTGTAAGCATAGAGTGATAACAATAAGTACCTGCCTGTTTCCTGATCTTTGAGTGTGACCTTGCCAAGGCTACCACTGAATACACCAGTCCACTGATGGTGTTACAGGCCACCTAAAAAACACCAGTTGGCGACCTTGTGGTTAACCGTAGAGCCCGATTGTTGGGGAGGGCACACGACAGTCAAGTGCACGAGTCGTGTTCTCACTCTTTCTTAATAAGAGGCCGTTAAGATTGACTGGGAGACTCTCCTGGCGTGCAGTGGCGCCATGAGGATCGAGGGAAGACCCGCAGGGCTACGGTGAGTAACCTTGAGCATAACTATTGCTCACCCCAGATTAAGACAAGACTTAGAGTAAGGGTAGAGAATAATAGAGAGGTGAAACCCCAACAATACTTAATACTGTAATCATGTATACTTATGTATAATGGCTGGCTGGCAGACATCTTGAAATCCTCCCTTAACCCCTCCTCCCCTCTCCCGCCAGTGTTACCATGTCTTGCCAATATGAATTCTTTGTACACATATTTTTATATCATGATATAATCTTTAATGTACTGAATTATTGATATGTATTATTATGTAAGGTTGTGTATTATAGTCTTTTTTTTTTTTGTTGATATATGAATTAGAAGTTCTTGATCGAGATATGTCTGTATATGAGCTTGAGATATTTGAAAGAGAGGAGTTAGCTGACTCATAGAGGTGGATACAGTGTCGCTCCCGGCCAGCATGGCTCTGGGCGGTCACTCTTTGATTTTCTCAGTCGAGCGCATGTGTAGCCACTACGGTTCGGGTTTTGTGATCTTATTTGTGTCATTTGACTGCTAGGATATTTGTCATGTTACAGTAATGTATACCATGGATCAATTCTACCATTGTGCATCCTTTATACCATGTGATAGGTGCTGTTATATATCTTAGTGAGGTGGGTACCTGAGGATCTTAAGTGATGCCATTGTGCTGTATATGATATTGATTCCTCATACCTCCGGTTGTGACACCACCACCACCCTGTATTGGTATTAGCAGCATAATAGGCGCTAGTGTCCCACTGCGCCATGATAGAGCCTGGCGTCAGCTAGTGCTGATTGTATGCAGTTTTGAGACCTGTTGATGATCATGCCCAGCTTTGAGAAGCTGGATAAATCATTGAGTGTGAGTTTATAGATTGTATTCATTTTTTTATGTTATGTTAATGCCCAGTAAACTGGAATATTTTTTGTTAGCCATTCACTCCCCTAGACACTTATTGATATTTGGCCAGGCTATGTTTTCCATTGATGCTGTAAGTTACTTCCCCTTAACATACATACATACATATATATATATATATATATATATATATATATATATATATATATATATATATATATATATATATATATATATATATATTAGTATATTTTGGTAGCAGTCTTTCCTGTAGACATATATTATTAAATATGACCGAAAAAGTAAGATTAATAATTCTAACACGAATTTTCTCGATCTTTCGTGCGTTTCTTTTCACTGTTGGTGGTAATTCAAAAATCAATTCTCCAAAATTAATTTTTATTTCTAGTCTGACGTGACACTTGAGCGCGTTTCGTAAAACTTATTACATTTTCAAAGACTTTAGCTTACACATACACAACTGAATAGAACTTACACATCTTCGATTTGTTTATATCTACATTTGAGTGATATAAACCCGCTACCCCAGAGTGTATCGTGATCCGGCCTGCACTCCTCTTGATATACCAGAAATCATTCTGAGGAAACTACTCCAAGCTTGTACTAAAGAGGCACCCTTCTTGAGCCCGGATGGGCACATGTATAAGCAAGTAGATGGGGTCGCCATGGGTTCCCCCCTAGGTGTCCTGTTTGCAAACTTCTACATGGGTACCATCGAGCAAAAAGTCTTAGTCGAAATGAACTTGAAACCGGCCATATACTGCAGGTATGTTGACGACATTTTTACACAGGTACCTGATGTCAGACATCTGCAGGAGCTGAAGGGGGCATTTGAGCAGAGTTCCGTGCTGCGTTTCACTTACGAGATGGAAAAGGATGGGAAGCTGCCCTTTCTAGATGTAACAGTCATGGAAAAGAGCGGAGGTTTCCACACTGCAGTCTACACTAAAGAAACGAACATAGGAATGTGCCTAAATGCCAACAGCGACTGCCCAGACAGGTACAAAAGGAGTGTTGTTAACGCTTATGTCGACCGTGCTCTCAGCCACAGCTCAGAATGGAAGCAAGTCGACGAAGAACTCTGTAGGGTAAGGCAGGTCCTAGTCAACAACGGCTTCTCCAATGGTTTCGTCGAAGACATCATAAGAAGGAAAGTGAAACGCCATGCAACCTCTGAAGAGACAACCAACACAACACCTATACCCCCTATTAGACTATTTTACAGGAACTTCTTTTCAACAGTTCATAAAACGGAGGAAAGGGTCCTGAAAGATATTGTTAATAGAAACGTTATCCCTACAGACAAAAATCAGAGGATACAACTGACGATTTACTATAAAACCAGAAAAACGGCCAGCCTACTCATGAGAAACTCTCCAGACACAAAGCAGAACGCTTTAAAAGAGACCAACGTCGTCTATGCCTTCAAATGCCCTCTTGGGGACTGTAAGCTCCAAAAAAAAAACAGTATATAGGCAAGACAACAACATCTCTTTCTAGGCGTTTAACGATGCATAAGCAACAGGGCTCCATTAAGGAACATATAATCTCTTCCCACAACCAAACCATCGCCAGAGAAATCCTAGTAAACAACACAGAAATCATCGATAGATACAGCGATAGCAGGCGGCTTGACGTCTGCGAGGCTCTACACATCAGGAAGTCAACACCAGCAATCAACAGCCAATTAATGCACAACTATATTCTACCCACCTCAAGACTCCGCTCCAATATAGAAGCATCAAGAAATATGGACCAATGGGCTTTCTACAAATCACTTCTATTCAATACCCATTGTTTCGTGTTCTGTCTTGTGTTTAGGAATTTAATACCCTATTAATACCACCTCACCCCATCCACCTCACTCAAATGTAGATATAAACAAATAGAAGATGTGTAAGTTCTATTCAGTTATGTATGTGTAAGCTAAAGTCTTTGAAAATGTAATAAGTTTTACGAAACGCGCTCAAGTGTCGCGTCAGACTAGAAATAAAAATGAATTTTGGAGAATTGATTTTTGAATTACCACCAACAGTGAAAAGAAACGTACGAAAGATCGAGAAAATTCGTGTTAGAATTATTAATCTTACTTTTTCGGTCATATTTAATAATATATATATATATATATATATATATATATATATATATATATATATATATATATATATATATATATATATATATATATATATTTTTTTTTTAAAGAAAAAAGCAGAGTACCACCTCTAGCTGGAAGAAGGGGGACCCATAGCCTCGGAGGAAACCATGCATAACGCATTAGAGGGAATGTTTAGATCCCCTCCAATACAGTTTCTGTGTGCTTTTCTCCTCCCACCCCCTTCCTTGAATATTTTTTGTGCTTTATTATGCATTTGATGGTTACAAGATATACATGGGTTGATACAAAAATAATAATGCAAAAAGGTGCTTAAAGGTTATGGATCTCTTGAAGAACACAACAATGGGAAACATTGATGAATGTCACAGACGGGTTCGATCATTGTTGCAAGTCAAACACTTCTTCGAATTCCTCTGAAGTTGGACTAGTGCCCAAGACGCAACAGGCATTTCCCCTCTGAATCGCAACACTGAGGCGCTGGAACAAGAAACTTTTTGCTCTCTGGTCTTTTGTAGCGCTGATCAATTTGTCCCCCAATTCCTTCAGGAACTTCAATGCACATTTTCCCCGTGAACCGAGGGTCTCCGAGCCGATCGGAACAAAGCTGTAGCAGTGTGCTAGACCTCTGTATTTAATAATTTTCTGCGATTCCCTGAAAGAAGCAGCACCACCGCTTTCACGTGTGCTGTAGTGGAGGTAGGTACTGACCAGTGTGGCAGCGCACGTGTTGTCCCACACCACTTGCTTACCATCCTTCCAAGGTAGCAAGGTGACCCCATCAGGGCGCTTCTGAGGGTCGTTAGGTCTGGATAAGTGTGGTTCTCTTTGTGCC
>NC_091186.1:6546143-6553643 GCF_040958095.1 Procambarus clarkii
GTGAATTTTTAACAGGTAATATTGTGACAAACATTTATTGTGGACACATTACTGACACATGTATCACAGTTCCATGCAACATTATAAACATTCTACTGTATACATATTTTAAAGGATACAAATATGCATCATACACAATAAAAAAAGCAAATAAGACCGCATTGGAAGTACATAAAACAAATAATTGAAAATATATTTGTGTCAACATCTGGTGCTTGAATCGCCCGCACGACCGTGTCTGGGCGTGTCACGCACGGGCGACCAGCCCCTGATGACATCACAACGCATCTTGTCCACGTCCCCAAAGGCAAAGTAAGTGGAATTTGGTATTTATTTTTACATAGACATGTTCAGGGAAGGGAATTTATCATTTTATGAAGAAAAAATAATTTTTGGGGAACACTTTATTTCATGCGCACCGGGGTAATTTCACAAGAAACTCGCGCAGCACGGTGGTTAAGTAACTTTAAGTTACTTAACATTAGTTAAGTTAAGCAACTGAAAACTTCAAGTTTTCAGTTGCATATAGTCCTGGGGACCATTCAGGCTTGTTTGCATTATATATATATATATATATATATATATATATATATATATATATATATATATATATATATATATATGTCGTACCTATTAGCCAGAATGTCGTAATCGGCCTACTATGCAAGGCTCGATTTGCCTAATAAGCTAAGTTTTCCTGAATTAATATATTTTCTCTAATTTTTTTCTCATGAAATGATAAAGCTGCCCATTTCATTATGTATGAGGTCATTTTTTTTTATTGGAGTTAAAATTATTGTAGATATATGACAGAACCTAACAAACCCTACCTAACCTATCTTTATAGTTTAGGTTAAGTTAGGTAGCCGAAAAAGTTAGGTTAGGTTAGTCGAAAAACAATTAATTCATGAAAACTTGGCTTATTAGGCAAATCGGGCCTTGCATAGTAGGCCGAGAAGTGCGTTCTGGCTACTAGGTACGACATATATATATATATATATATATATATATATATATATATATATATATATATATATATATATATATATATATATATATTTGCGAACAAGCCTGAATGGTTCCCAGGACAATATGCAACTGAAAACTCACACCCCAGAAGTGACTCGAACCCATACTCCCAGTAGCAAACGCAACTGGTATGTACAAGATGCCTTAATCCACTTGACCATCACGACCGGACATAATGAGGTGATAGCCGAGGCTATTTGAACCACCCCACCGCCGGCACTCTGATAGTAATCTTGGGCATAGCATTTTACCAAATCACCTCATTCTTTGGGGCACATGGGCCGGTCGTGATGGTCAAGTGGATTAACGCATCTTGTACATACCAGTTGCGTTTGCTACTGGGAGTATGGGTTCGAGTCACTTCTGGGGTGTGAGTTTTCAGTTGCATATTGTCCTGGGGACCATTCAGGCTTGTTCGCATTTGTGTTCCTCACGTGTGCCCCAAAGAATGAGGTGATTTGGTAAAATGCTATGCCCAAGATTACTATCAGAGTGCCGGCGGTGGGGTGGTTCAAATAGCCTCGGCTATCACCTCATTATGTCCGGTCGTGATGGTCAAGTGGATTAAGGCATCTTGTACATACCAGTTGCGTTTGCTACTGGGAGTATGGGTTCGAGTCACTTCTGGGGTGTGAGTTTTCAGTTGCATATTGTCCAGGGGACCATTCAGGCTTGTTCGCATTTGTGTTCCTCACGTGTGCCCCAAAGAATGAGGTGATTTGGTAAAATGCTATGCCCAAGATTACTATCAGAGTGCCGGCGGTGGGGTGGTTCAAATAGCCTCGGCTATCACCTCATTATGTCCGGTCGTGATGGTCAAGTGGATTAAGGCATCTTGTACATACCAGATGCGTTTGCTACTGGGAGTATGGGTTCGAGTCACTTCTGGGGTGTGAGTTTTCAGTTGCATATTGTCCTGGGGACCATTCAGGCTTGTTCGCATTTGTGTTCCTCACGTGTGCCCCAAAGAATGAGGTGATTTGGTAAAATGCTATGCCCAAGATTACTATCAGAGTGCCGGCGGTGCGGTGGTTCAAATAGCCTCGGCTATCACCTCATTATGTCCGGTCGTGATGGTCAAGTGGATTAAGGCACCTTGTACATACCAGTTGCGTTTGCTACTGGGAGTATGGGTTCGAGTCACTTCTGGGGTGTGAGTTTTCAGTTGCATATTGTCCTGGGGACCATTCAGGCTTGTTCGCATTTGTGTTCCTCACGTGTGCCCCAAAGAATGAGGTGATTTGGTAAAATGCTATGCCCAAGATTACTATCAGAGTGCCGGCGGTGGGGTGGTTCAAATAGCCTCGGCTATCACCTCATTATGTCCGGTCGTGATGGTCAAGTGGATTAAGGCATCTTGTACATACCAGTTGCGTTTGCTACTGGGAGTATGGGTTCGAGTCACTTCTGGGGTGTGAGTTTTCAGTTGCATATTGTCCTGGGGACCATTCAGGCTTGTTCGCATTTGTGTTCCTCACGTGTGCCCCAAAGAATGAGGTGATTTGGTAAAATGCTATGCCCAAGATTACTATCAGAGTGCCGGCGGTGGGGTGGTTCAAATAGCCTCGGCTATCACCTCATTATGTCCGGTCGTGATGGTCAAGTGGATTAAGGCATCTTGTACATACCAGTTGCGTTTGCTACTGGGAGTATGGGTTCGAGTCACTTCTGGGGTGTGAGTTTTCAGTTGCATATTGTCCTGGGGACCATTCAGGCTTGTTCGCATTTGTGTTCCTCACGTGTGCCCCAAAGAATGAGGTGATTTGGTAAAATGCTATGCCCAAGATTACTATCAGAGTGCCGGCGGTGGGGTGGTTCAAATAGCCTCGGCTATCACCTCATTATGTCCGGTCGTGATGGTCAAGTGGATTAAGGCATCTTGTACATACCAGTTGCGTTTGCTACTGGGAGTATGGGTTCGAGTCACTTCTGGGGTGTGAGTTTTCAGTTGCATATTGTCCTGGGGACCATTCAGGCTTGTTCGCATTTGTGTTCCTCACGTGTGCCCCAAAGAATGAGGTGATTTGGTAAAATGCTATGCCCAAGATTACTATCAGAATGCCGGCGGTGGGGTGGTTCAAATAGCCTCGGCTATCACCTCATTATGTCCGGTCGTGATGGTCAAGTGGATTAAGGCATCTTGTACATACCAGTTGCGTTTGCTACTGGGAGTATGGGTTCGAGTCACTTCTGGGGTGTGAGTTTTCAGTTGCATATTGTCCTGGGGACCATTCAGGCTTGTTCGCATTTGTGTTCCTCACGTGTACCCCAAAGAATGAGGTGATTTGGTAAAATGCTATGCCCAAGATTACTATCAGAGTGCCGGCGGTGGGGTGGTTCAAATAGCCTCGGCTATCACCTCATTATGTCCGGTCGTGATGGTCAAGTGGATTAAGGCATCTTGTACATACCAGTTGCGTTTGCTACTGGGAGTATGGGTTCGAGTCACTTCTGGGGTGTGAGTTTTCAGTTGCATATTGTCCTGGGGACCATTCAGGCTTGTTCGCATTTGTGTTCCTCACGTGTGCCCCAAAGAATGAGGTGATTTGGTAAAATGCTATGCCCAAGATTACTATCAGAGTGCCGGCGGTGGGGTGGTTCAAATAGCCTCGGCTATCACCTCATTATGTCCGGTCGTGATGGTCAAGTGGATTAAGGCATCTTGTACATACCAGTTGCGTTTGCTACTGGGAGTATGGGTTTGAGTCACTTCTGGGGTGTGAGTTTTCAGTTGCATATTGTCCTGGGGACCATTCAGGCTTGTTCGCATTTGTGTTCCTCACGTGTGCCCCAAAGAATGAGGTGATTTGGTAAAATGCTATGCCCAAGATTACTATCAGAGTGCCGGCGGTGGGGTGGTTCAAATAGCCTCGGCTATCACCTCATTATGTCCGGTCGTGATGGTCAAGTGGATTAAGGCATCTTGTACATACCAGTTCCGTTTGCTACTGGGAATATGGGTTCGAGTTACTTCTGGGGTGTGAGTTTTCAGTTATATATATATATATATATATATATATATATATATATATATATATATATATATATATATATATATATATATATATATATACAGTACAACCTCGATTCAACGAATCTCCGGCTAGTTCGCACACTTTTTCAGGCCGAATTTACTCACCCGGTTCGACGAACAATGGTTCGCTGAAGCGAGGGATGTTCGGATTTGCTTACGATGTCCAGACAGAGTTCACAGACTGGTGGAAAACTTTCCCATTCTATAACAGATTACAATTAATAATTCTCAGGATCACACAAGTGGATCACACAAGTGGACCACACAAATGGAACACACATGTGGACCACAAGTGGTCCACAAGCTTACGATTTTGGGACAGAGTTCACAAAGTGGTGGAAAACTTTCTCATTCTATCACAGATTACAATTAATAATTCCTTCATAAGAAGTTGGATCACACAAGTGAACCATATGAACCAAACACCAGCCAAAATGGTCCACACAAACACCAGCCAAAATGGTCCACACAAACACCAGCCAGTGATCCACACAAGTGAACAACTGAGTTTTCATGATTTTCGTTCACTGATTTGGGGCACACGTATCTTTGTACATTAATTTAAAGGATGAAGCGTGATTACCTAGCTACATGTGGTAAAATCTCCTTATAGACATTTTCTGTGATGAAACAAGATGAGTGAGGGTGGACAGATAAGAGAATACTGTACTGTAAACCTCACTTTACAGTGAGGTTTCACTCACTTTCGTCTGTGTGTCGTCATAGTTCAGTGACCCATGACTTTTGAAAGTTTCATATTAATAAATAATTTCTAAAACCAGTGTTTTAATAGCTTTTTATTATCCTAATTAAGCTAAACTAAATAAAACCGAAAATATGCTGTAACATGATAGACATCTGCTCTTTGAGAAATTACTGTATGTTATTGGAACAACTCTAGCGTGAGTGGACGGGTCTAATCCCTGTACACACACCATGCTTGTTTCATTCCTCCCTCCCTTCCTCTCCCCCTCCCTCCCACCCCCTCTCTCTCTCTCTCTCCCCGTCCCTCCCTCCCCCCCTCTCTCTCTCTCTCTCTCTCTCTCTCCCCCCGTCCCTCCCTCCCCCCCCCTCTCTCTCTCTCTCTCTCTCTCTCTCTCTCTCTCTCTCTCTCTCTCTCTCTCTCTCTCTCTCTCTCTCTCTCTCTCTCTCTCTCTCTCTCTCTCTCTCTCTCTCTCCCTCCCCCCTCCCTCCCTCCCTCTCCCCCCCCTCCCTCTCTCTCTCTCTCTCCATCCATCCATCCATCCATCCATCCCCTCCCTCCATCCATCCATCCCCTCCCTCCATCCATCCCCTCCCTCCATTCATCCATCCATCCCTTCCCTCCATCCATCCATCCATCCCCTCCCTCCATCCATCCATCCATCCATCCATCCCCCTCCCTCCATCCATCCATCCCCTCCATCCATCCATCCATCCATCCATCCATCCATCCATCCACCCATCCCCCTCCCTCCCTCTATCCATCCATCCATCCCTTCCCTCCATCCATCCAACCCCTCCCTCCATCCATCCCCTCCATCCATCCATCCCCTCCCTCCATCCATCCCCTCCCTCCATTCATCTATCCATCCCCTCTATCCATCCATCCATCCATCCCCTCCATCCATCCATCCATCCCCTCCCTCCATCCATCCATCCCCTCCCTCCATCCATCCCCTCCCTCCATCCATCCCCTCCCTCCATCCATCCATCCATCCCCTCCCTCCATCCATCCATCCCCTCCCTCCATCCATCCATCCCTCCATCCATCCATCCATCCCCTCCCTCCATCCATCCATCCCCTCCCTCCATCCATCCATCCCCTCCCTCCATCCATCCATCCCCTGCATCCATCCATCCATCCATCCATCCCCTCCCTCCCTCCATCCATCCCCTCCCTCCATCCATCCATCCATCCATCTATCCCCTCCCTCCATCCATCCATCCATCCATCCCGTCCCTCCATCCATCCATCCATCCCCTCCCTCCATCCATCCATCCATCTATCCATCCCCTCCCTCCCTCCATCCATCCATCCATCCATCCCCTCCCTCCATCCATCCATCCATCCATCCCCTCCCTCCATCCATCCATCCATCCCCCCCTCCATCCATCCATCCATCCCCTCCCTCCATCCCCTTTCTCCCTCCATCCATCCAGAATTGAAGAAACAAATCAAGTTAAAAAAAAAGTTAACTGGGTCAGAGTTAGGGTTATCAGCGAGTCGGTCCCTTCACCACCACCGACACACCTCCACCCCCCACCCCTAGAGCCCATACACACACACACACACCCTCAAATCATCCATCCTTCCATCCCTCCCTCCATCCTACCATCAATCCATCTCCATCCTCTCCTTCCCTGCCTCCCTCCCAAGCTCTGCCTGCCTCCCTCCGTGCCTGTCTCCCTCCGTGCCTGCCTCCCTCCCTGCCTCTCCCTCACAAGCTCTGCCTGCCCACCTCCCTCCCAACCTCCCACTGATTTGTGGCAGACGTATCTCTGTAAATTAATTTAAAGGCTGAAGCGTGATTAGCTAGCTACATGTCATAAAATCTCCTTATAGACATTTTCTGTGATAAAACAAGGTGAGTGAGGGTGGACAGATAAGGGAATACTGTTCTGTAAACCTCACTTGGTTTTCCTTCGTCTGTGTCGTTATAGTTCAGTGACCCATGACTTTGAAAGTTTCAGACTAATAAATCATTTCTAAAACCAGTGTTTTAATAGCTTTTTATTATCCTAATTAAACTAAACTAAATAAAACTGAAAATATGCTGTAACATGATAGACATCTGCTCTTTGAGAAATTACTGTATGTTATTGGAACAACTCTAGCGTGAGTGGACCATGGTTGTTTCATCCCTCCCTCCCTCCCTCTCCCCCTCCCTCCCTCCCCCCCCTCTCTCTCTCTCTCTCTCCCCGTCCCTCCCTCCCCTCTCTCTCTCTCTCTCTCTCTCTCTCTCTCTCTCTCTCTCTCTCTCTCTCTCTCTCTCTCTCTCTCTCTCTCTCTCTCTCTCTCTCTCTCTCTCTCTCCCCCTCCCTCCCTCTCCCCCCCCTCCCTCTCTCTCTCTCTCTCTCTCTCTCTCTCTCTCTCTCTCTCTCCATCCATCCCCTCCATCCATCCATCCCCTCCATCCATCCCCTCCCTCCATCCATCCATCCCCTCCCTCCATCCATCCATCCATCCCCTCCCTCCATCCATCACCTCCCTCCATCCATCCATCCATCCCCTCCCTCCATCCATCCATCCATCCATCCCCCTCCCTCCCTCCATCCATCCATCCCCTCCATCCATCCATCCATCCATCCATCCATCCATCCCCCTCCCTCCCTCTATCCATCCATCCATCCCCTCCCTCCATCCATCCATCCCCTCCATCCATCCATCTCCTCCATCCATGAATCCCCTCCCTCCATCCCCTCTCTCCATCCATCCCCTCCCTCCATTCATCCAT